>NC_142378.1:14172500-14375000 GCF_059441005.1 Hippichthys cyanospilos | reverse complement strand
GTTATATAGTTTGATATAGAGAAAAGCAGTCGACTAAGAACAACCGTGGATAACACTGATCGTGTTTTGCAAGCCTTTAGTTGTCCATCCGCACTGCTGCCAAACGGTTGCAACTGCCACGTTCAACAGTGCATAAGGTCCTCCACAAGAACTTACGGTTGTATGTTTATAATGTGCAACTGTTACAGGCACTTGAGCTAAAGGGTAAGCCAAATAGAAGAGAGTTTGTACATTTCTGAGGGTGAAGCATTCCTCAAGCGAGTTTGTTGTAGTGATAAGGCAACTTTTCATCTTTCAGAAAAATTAAACACGGTCAGCTTCTTATGTCATACACAAATGGAAGGACACAATGGTGGATGTTTCCATACTTGGGTTTGTAGTTTCGTTTCGAGTCACACAAAATGATGCTGCAGACCAAATCTGGCTCTCAAAGTTTGAATTTGACATTGGTGTTGTAATAAATGATTACATTCAACTAGTCAACTCGTGCAAAATAGACACTACTGGTACTTGAAGAAATTACTGTGAAATAATTTTCAAATAATATGGCATCTGCAGCATCTGCATGTTTGATATTAAAATCACAGAAGGGCATTATCAATCATGACTGATACCAATCATACATACCTTAAAAGTAAGGTAGGCAGAGACGTCACTAAAATCCAGACGAGAGTTTTGGAGAAGCCACTCACTGTGCAGTATGTATTACTCGTGTAGGATTGGAACGTGAGACTAAACCAGCACTTTTTTTTTCTTAAATCCGTCGACACACGTCTGTCACACGTGTTTGGGTTTGTTTGACCTTGACCAACTGAGTGCCCTTCTAGTTATCTATGTTTTCTTATTGTATTTGTCTTCCGCCTTCTGGATTTGCAACCCCCCTCCTTCATTTGGCCATTTTATTCATCTGCTGTATTTTTCCTTGGATCAGGTTTCTTTTTAGCCCAGTTACATACCTCGTTGAAATTGGAACATCTTTTTGACAGGTAGTCATTCATTAACATTAATGACACTATTTTTAGTTTCCTATTTGACCACCTTCTTTATAGTATATGTGCTGCCTGGTCAAACGGCACACTGACAAGGTTTTATACAGTATTATGCTGTTTTAGGTGAGTCTTGGCTTCTCCCTTGGTTTGGCACTTTCCATTTGAAGTCATTGCACCCTCTTATTCTTTGTGAAAGACACAAATTCACATTATTGCTCCCATCATGACGACTCAATTACCAGATCCAGAGGCGGTCTCTTTAATTAAATTTTAATGTGTCCTTTCTCCTTTAATATCAGATAGTTCAAGAGGAAGCAATCTGGTGTCTGTGGAGCCAAGTAAAACGATACATACTCTGATACTCGCCCCTCCATCCACGAGCCATCTGTCAAAGCTAGATGGATTGTGGGTGACCCTTCAATGGGATAGACTGATTAAAATCATCTGTTTTATTAGATGGTATCAGTGTCACAATCTCATAACATTCCAATTAAAAGTCCTGTTTGATGATGTCTTTGGACATTCTTGTGTGTGAAGATTTATAGTCAACACCGGGTTTGCCTCAAAGTACTCTTCAATCCTGTCCATGACAAGGTGTTCCATAGAGGGAAACCTCATCATTTTCACATAGCACATGCTATAAAGAGTGGAAATGAGTTGGCTTTACTTTTGGATGTATAAGTTATATTTTGAAGTCTGTTTATTATAGGATACTTGAACCTGGACTTCACCGCCACCAGGTGAATTTGCCTGTAATAAATGAACTGCCTTCTTGGACTGATGTATTCGTTTCACAAAATGTGTGATTAAAGTATATGCCAATAAATTTGGCAAGGGTGCTTGCTTGCACACAAACTCTGTTTTCAATTTTGTGGAAAAGATTCTGTTGTTGGACGTGGAGCATTTTTAAACAAAAGTTGAGCTTTGCACCTCAGGTAGTAAATGTTGGCTTCCCTCTCATGATCTGAGAAAATATCATTAAAAAAAAATTAGTACCTCTAAAGTGAGCCAGAATACCATTATTCTTTTGATTTGCAAGGATTTTAGCTTGTATCCTCTAAGTTTTCATTTTGAAACTGTTGACCACCTTGATTGATACATAGATCCTTTCCTTTAAGCAGCTGTCGTGTTGAATAAGTCCCGTGATGGCCTTTATGCCTCGATTAAATGACACGAGACCTGTATCATAGCTAAATGTTTGGTTTGCGGCAAAGTGTTAAATAATGCAATGAGATGGTGGCTATATACGCATATACTTGCTGTATTGCTGATTACTGCAAATCTACGGTTTCTACTGTACTGCTAGCAAGCTAGCAAACAAAGTGTGCAGGATTGGCTTGATGTGAGGAGGTTTTAGTCCGGTTCAACAACGCTATTTGTACAATAACAGACCCAGATTCTACCGTCAGCCACAATACAATGTGAGATTCCATTCACAAAAGTTAGAGGAATACTTTAGCAATCTGTCTATGTTTTCAAATAATTTGTTGGACTTTGTAAAATGCTTTGGTGTATTCATAAATATAGTGTATTAATATAACTACATATCTTTTTCATTTAGGTCAAATTATATTTTTTTTCCAGGAAATATATAATATTTTTAAGTTAAAGCGACAATATTTAAGATCTAGAGCATTTTTCATTAAAAATGAATACATTAAATTATTATACATTTCAAAAAGTTAAATGTGTTCTCAAGGACCAACAATATGTTTTCAATATAATTGTAGATTTAGTTATCATGAAATTATATTACATAGGGGTGGCACTCCTCCCGAGGTCGCCATGTCGGTTATAGCTACAGACAGCCGGAGAATTGCTGCATTTACCGTAATGCCCCTAAAGCTTCCACGGGCGCATGCGAAAAATTACACATAATCCCTTTAAGAATCCAACCAGGATTTGTTCGCTGACATACATATGATTAGCGAATGGTAATTTTAGAACTGAGTCCAGACTCTACTGTGTATTTGTGTGATGTGTCTGTGTGTACACACTACACACATTCATGTATTTACCGCTAGCCTGAGACGTCAGGCCATGTCAGGCAAGGATACTGAGTCACTGATTGTTCCTAGACACTGCCTGCGTTTATTCTCAGGTGTTTTTGGAATCTCATCATTCATTATTGAGAAATTTACTTAATTAAATTACAGTGAGACCTAACATAACTAACATTTAGGAATCTTTGGGTTCCATTCAACGTTCCATACGTCCTTGTTTTCACATTTTCTGATGGTGAAGTGGCAATTGCTCAATTATGACTCATCGCCCAACACCCAGCTTCTTTGCAATACGTCATCCTGTTTTTGCTTGCCTTTACTTCACTTGCACACAATATAAACTCCTGATGGCAATGATTTGTCAGTTGATTAAACATAAAAATCAGTGCTTTATATAATAATACATGTAGATCACGTGTTTGTTTTTTGTTTGTGTGTCTTGTGCTTATGCAATGGTTGTGTGCGTATGAGCACATTACATACAAGTTCAACATGGCAGCAAATCAATGTGGGTAGAAAAGACAAGATGATGCATACAGTTAAACATGCAGGGATGTTGCTGCCTGGTCATATAAGGTTAAGAGTTTATTCAGGGGAAGTATAATAGTAGTGACACAAGTTCCCCCCAAGCTATTGGAGAAGGTGCAGGAAAAACTCAACATTATGCAACAAAATTCTGTGGAAAGTACAACAGAAAGGTTATATCAAAGGTTACCTTGAGACTTGAAAATGAATGGAATGTCTTTTACTATGTGACTATTATTCGTTGGCCCTATAGTTCACAGTTGCCTTGTTGTAATTGGGGTTAATTTCATGATGCAACTCAAGTCGAATGAAAGGATTCCAATGTTGACACTCCTGTAGCATTTTCTTTTGTCATCCATGTAGTTGATTCAAACTCAACTTAATTTATATAGCACTTTAAAGCAGCCCTTGCATTTCTACATACAAAATATTTTATTTTTATTCCTAGATATTTATGTTATGTGTTGTTCATTTTTATTAATATGCACTAATCAGAGCAGCTCTACCAATTTTGTCATATAGCATCTGTACAATGACAATAATCTATTCTATTTTACTGCAGATAATGGAAATCTGACTAAGACAAGTAGTAATTTTCATTAGCTTTTACTTACCTCAGCATCAGTAATTGACCAGAAGACCACCAAAAACAAAAAACCGGATTACTCTATAACCTCCTGGTTGCATTGTATTACACGAACAATCCAAGACGTGCAGACTGATTGTTTGCCACACATGTATGCAAAATCAAGAGACAAATGTCTGAACTTTGTCTAAATTAGTCACATGCCAAGTAGAACAACTGCCCTTAGGGATTAGTGTTAGCATGTGGAAGTAATGTGAACTTTCCAGCTGTTGAGATCGGTGTCTTGTCCTCCACCCATGAGGACCTTCTGATGGAGTGATAGTGCAGTACATGTCTATTAGCCCTCAAATTCCCTCGGGTGTCTCTCCAGAAGAGGCTCTAATGTCACACAGGTTTGGCTGTTGCTTGCTGGTTTTACCTACCAGTGGAAACACCTGGCAAAGTCCAAAAGTGTCATAAAGAAAATGATTGCTCGCTCAGATCTAATCAAAAATAGTTGTTAAAGGAAATATTTTACCAAATGTTGTAAACCTCTCCTAGCTTCATTCATTCTCCTCATCCGCCTTTGCACACACATTACTCATCCGGCAGAAACACAAAAGTGTTAAGTCACAAATTATTTGCGTCCAGTACTTTATTGCCACCTTTATTTGTTGATCTTGACACAGCATGTGTTGGCTTTGAGTCACCAATGGCCTATCATAGATGTGTTAAGAGTCCCAGACGACTGTACACTATACTGCTTTTGGCCCATTAAGACTCACAAACGGACCTGCCTCACTTGTGCCCCTATTGTTGCTGCCTGGGGCCTCAACCCTGCTCATTTACCTCACCCTTTTCTTCTCTCTGCCGCAGCAGCTTGTAAATGTTACGGCGAGAGTGAAAATTAAAGAGCCGCATGCCACGTTTATGAACATCTTGACTTTCTTCTTTCAACTGAGGTTTCCCACCTACACACGAACTCTCAGGGTGAAAATTAATGAGCAGTGTGACAAGTTTGTTTTTATGCGCTCAAAAGATACAGCTTGTGCATCTTTAAATTGTCTGTTGCCCCTCTTTTAGTCTTTCGTCCTTTTACTAGGAATGGGACAAAATCTCGCAAAATTCAAATTAGATCTCAAGATTTCTCGTCCCCGCACAGCACAATATATATTTAGGGGGAGGGGGTGGCCAGAATTGCACAGAAGAATGTGCTGCTTATTATCGCTCTGCATGACATTAAACATGCTGCCAAACATAAGAAGGCCAGCCAATGTCAAAATAAACCTTAACATTCCAAATAATATATGGACACAAACTCCTTTGTAAACTTTTATTTTGCAGTCGTACCTGGCAACGTGTCCACCACTGGGTGGACTTGATTGACTCATCTTTCTAGTGCATAACTGTTGCCCCTGAAGTAAGTTCCGACTGATCATGTAAACAACACAACATTGTTGTGAAATCACGTTCAATCCCCAATTCAGGGCACTAAAAATCTACCTGATTTTTTTGACTTTTTATCATACAACATCTGTTGTCAGCATTCACATGGCGTCGAGCATAAATTAACACCTAGCAAGCAGTGCTTGAGATCCCATATTAGCTGGTGAAAGTAGTCGGAATACTTTTCAAGGGCATTTAAATAAAATTTCCATTTCTAAGGATCGTTTTTTTTTTTTTTACCAGGCTTCTGCACAGCTTGCTGATGAGCTGATTCTTTGAATCAGGTGTGTTAAGGAAGACATCGAATACATGCACGTATGCGGCTCTCTCGGAACGGGGTTGCCTTCTACTGTCACCGCTAAGAAATACTTGATGACAAATCAAAATTCCATCCTAAAATTTAGGAGTTTGGTAGAGGTCCAGGTTCTTTGATCGCAAATTAATCCGATCATGTTTTAATGAAAAGCATACAACTGATTTTGGTATGATTTTGGAAGGTTAGTCTCATCACTGATTGACAAAACCGATCGAGCTGTGAGCCAAGACTTTTGTCGAAATGCTTGACAACTTCTGTTTTAATCCCCTTATGCATTTTCAATGGGCCATTAAACTTTTTGGGATACATCGGCTAAATGAAAACCGCTTTCAGGGTCCAAAAACCTTTTGATGAAAAAGAGAAGCAGAAAGATAATTAACTCCAGACAAAGACACTCTGGAAAATGCAATGATTTTGCTCTCTCGCAGTCAACTGGCACACAGTGTGAGCCACTGGTCATAAATCTGCCCAGGAATGACCAGACTGTCAGTTATTCCATCTTATTATCCAGAATGCTTCCTGACCACGGCATATCCGCAGGCCTTTGACAAGAATTGACAATGCTTTCATGTTTGAATGCTGCATTAGCCAAAGCTTCTATATCGCCTGGTAGTTGCGAGCTTTGCATTTGGGTAAATGAAAGATGCAGAGGGATGCCAACTTTGACAGCAGCTTCGCTTGGTTTCCAGAAGCAAATTGTTTTTTTTTTTTTTATACGACGTCTGCCGGAGTTCTTCATTTCCACTCAATCATTTCCACTCAGCTGAGGTTCAAGTGTAAACTTGCTGCTATAACCATACAGTTGTGAAGGAAATATTTAAACGATATCAGGAGCATGCCCTGTGACTAACTGGCAACCACTCTTTGTGTTTTTTATGCCTGTTGCCAAAACGGCTGCAACAGTGCAACGGAGATCCTTACGAGGACAAGTTGGACAAAGAATGGACGGTTGGAATGGATCCATAACAGTACCTGGGCAGAAATGCAAAATCTTTGACTTACAATTGACTGCTACAATTTAAATACCTTTATTTCAAACTTGGCCAATCCTGTGAATTTCAGCTTCTCAGCAGTAAATACTTCTATAGTTCTTCATAAAGGCCGAACATTTAAAAAAAAAAGGCAATTAATGATCAACATATTTGCTTATTTACCATTGTTATAAAACAATCATTTCAAAACATCATTTCAAAAGAAAACATGTTTTTTTGTACCTAATTCATCAATGAAGGGAAACAAATAATTTCCAGATTAATCAATTATTAACATAATTGTTACTTGCAGCCCTAATATTTACATAAAGTGCTTCGAATGTGTTTGACTGGATAATAATGGATGAACATCGTGATACGTGACAATATCCTTAATGAAGTGTTCTAACATGTTATCTTGGAGGTTGATTGTGTTTAAGCATTGCTGCGTGTTGAAAAATTCTCTTTTTTTTTTAATGTTTATTCTCACCGCGATGACTCACTGCTGAGGCTGTCACAAGAATCCTCAAACTGATAAGGGCCTGCAGTAGTACATGTGGAAATCAGGCTGTCGTCAGCCAGTTAAAATTTAGTGGGTGTTTCTTTATGGGACTGCACCCCCACAGAGGTGCCGGGGGACTGTCCTGGTTGCTAAGCGGCAGTCACAGCTTGCTGCTGTCACACCTCAACTTGGGCAATAAAAATATGTTATATTACATAGCAGGGAACACCTATGGTGTTACTGCCTACAGTATTATGCCAATACACACATGCGCAATTACAGATGTTTGCTATGTAAAAGCCTGCCAAAAACACCAGTTAATAGACATAGTGTTTTTTGGGGGGGCGCGTTCCTTGGAGCAAGATTAATGGCTCCATGTACATTCTACTGGGCCAAACTCTGGAAGTGTTTGGACTTCTTTTTATTGCCCTACTACCTGTGTTTGCCTGCTACAAATCCATATTACCCAACATTATACAAGAAACTAAAGCCTTGTTTTAGGAGTGAGTAACATCTGGCACAAAGATACATAAATAGTGAGATTTTAATGGCTCAGGTCTTCTTAAGTTACTGGATGAAGCGTTATGGCCGAGTGAACGAATGGGTGTAGATTACAGCAACACCCTAATTATGTGTAACTTATAGTTTCTGGAGGCTGCAAATGGATTACTTTCACATTGTATGGTTCTTGATCTTGTTTTGACATGAAGTCATTGTTGTCTCACCCACGGTAGTATCTTTTTAAAATAGTTTTACATATACATTTCTCTATAGTCACTTACTGGGTGGCCGATAAAGTTACGTCCAAGAGGCTAATAGAGAACTGCACATAGCAAAGTGTATATAAATTAGAAATGTTTTGAAAATATTATGAGTATTACTGTTATTAAACATCAAATCTTTCAAGGCTTCTTGCTAAAATAGGTTTGCTAAATCAGGCATGCTGAGCCACATTTTTACTTTATGACTGCTGTATTTTTTTTATTTATTTTTTTTAAGCAGCCCAATTTCCAAAACAACAACAGATGCCAGTGCAGGTCAATGAGGTAACAATTAATTTTTGGGGAATTTTTTTCAAACGCTATTAATTCACTTGAGTCAAAAATGTACACGTATGGGTGTGGGTTTTGGGATTGGGCATAGAAAACCTTTGTGGGGCCAAATAGGTTTCTATTTGGCCCCACAAAGGTTAGATCCAGTACATTTTTTTTTCAACTTTGATCAACCTCATCAAGGGGAAGTAGTTAGCGCGAATAAAGAGTGTAAGCATTAGGCACTTTTTAGCACACATGAATAACACAACAAAGACACTTGCTTATGTAAACTATTACGATAACCAAGGCACAATTTTACAGTAAAAGCTGTTTTACCATAGCGCATTTAATTCCTCGCATCTGATTTGTATTCGAATGGTGACTAGACCCAATTAATATGAATCTGTGTTCAGACAATATTTAAGACCGATTTAAGAAAAAAAATGTTCATAATCACCCACATTGAGATTTTTATAAATATTGTGTCACAAGAATTTAAATATTGAATATGCAAAAAGCATATTAGATCAGGGGTCACCAATGCGGTGCCCACATGAGTAGCCTGCAGGCCTGTTCTGTAAATGGTTTACATTTACATTACATTATATATTACTTGTGTTACATTTTTACTACAGCTGTTTAATGATTGTGTAGCATTAATTCAACCTATAAAATTATGAGGGATACAGCCAGCAAATCCGCCATTTCACAAGTGTGTATCAAACTGGTAGCCCTCTTTACAGTTTTACTCAGTACCAAAGAAGTCATCTCCATTTCAAATAGGTTGGCCATTCCTGCCGTAGATGGTTAAAATGTGTGGTTTTTTTTTTTTTTTGGTCCGTGATCTATTTAGTGAGATTTCCAGGCGGGTTGATTAGATTTAAATAAACAATAATATTGGGCAAGTATAATGAATGCAGCAACCATTAACAAGTGCTCATGTTCATGCCTTATCGCATAAACTGTCCTTGTCACATTTTCCAACTGAGGTCAGCATTACGCTTGGCTAACGTCGTTGGCAGAGAGTCGCTGCTTATGAGGTCACTTGAGAAAATCGTTACACTGATTCAGAGGGAAAAAAAATGTACTGACTGTCACACGATGTGATCCTGTTCGTGCGTTGATAGAGTTGCTCAATTTGCATCCCTCCGCTGGAGAGGATATGAAGTATGCTATACATACTTCAAGTGTTGAATTAACAGTTTAAAAAAGCGTAAGACAAAATCTTGGCCACTTTAACTACATTTTGGCTTGCACTGCTGAACATAAACATTTACTTTACAATGAAATGAAAGCTGATGTATAAACTAACACAGGAGGATAGCCTGTCAAGGCTTTGGATTAGCCGCGCAGGCTAAAAAACAACATAGAGCTGGATTTGGCTACATACTGTAGGTAGCCATTAAAGATAGGAACAAGTAATTAAGAAAGTAGTGTGTGTGTGCGTTTGTATGAGCGAAAAAAAAAAAAAAAAAACAGAATGAATAAGACGTCCTTCAGCTGCTAGTGTATGTAACACTAACTGTTGTTTTAATTTCCCAAGTACCGTACTGTATTTGGAAGCTCCCATAATGAACCCCCCAAAAAAGGAGCTGTCTCTCATGAGTGGGTCACTGGATAAAAAATAGGGGGTCTCCGAATTAACCATGCTGTCAATTGAAAATAAGGAGGACAGTATAGGAAAGCTTGGCAGACAATATATACTGTATATCTCTTTTTGACCACATCATCTTACTATATGTACTGTTCAAAAATGTCTTTTTAATTCTTTATCAAGAACTTGCTTTTTACACCTACCAACCTGAAATGGTAAACAGCACCTAATGATTTCTTTTTATTTTATTTTTTATTGCAAGACCCCACAAAATTTACTTAGAAAATATAAAATGACTCACGTATTCGCAAACAGTAAATTTGAATTAGAATTTTGCATTTTAATTGTAGCGATGAATCAAAAGATTTCGCGTTTTACCTTTTGCGTTTACTGACTGTAGATAGGTAGGCATTTTGATGGCTGATCTGTTAAATTGTCATCTGACACTTTTTAAAAATTAAGTCATTAAGACTGCATATCTAACTTCACATGTTGTGACCATCTTATAAAAAAAATCTACTATAATGTGTATTGGAATATATGGAGTGTATTGGAATATATGGCGACAAACAGGACAGTGATATGTTATATACAGTACATATGCACACATGTACATATGTAAACAGGAGAAGTTATATGTTATATTCATATGTACATATGTCCTTTTTGTCGCCATATATACACATTATAGCACATCGTTTTTTTTAAAGATTATCACCACATGAGAAGCTGAATATGCAGTCTTAAATATTAAATTTTTAAAAAGTGGTGAAATGGAGGCCTACCATATTTTATTTATTTTTTTAAGAGCGAGTCCACAGATTTAGCAATAGGAATAACGTGACAGTGGCAGTATTTTTCGACATGTATTTAATGGATTTTAGTTATTGTGTGAATGGTCTAGTGCAGGTCGTGCACATTTTAGCTGATTTCCTTCATTTGAGTTGCAACTTGCGAGCTTGGTCATGGAGCAAATTAATTTCGTACAGTAAGCGAAGGAAACACTGCGGCGTTTGGTTCTAGACGATGACCTCACCATCCTCCCAGCTGCTTCAAAGCTTGCAAGGGCATCAAAGTCTTTGGCCCCAAGTGGCCTCCTGCTCTCATCCCTGTGATTCCCTCCTCTTTCTTTTTTGTCTCTGCTGTTCCAACTTTTGTTGTTTCTTCCCTCATGTGCAAGTGATTAAACAGCAGGCCTCATGGAAAACACTCTCTTTGTTTTCAAGTACAGATTCCATCCGAGGATCCTTTTAGAGCCAAACTGCTCAAAAAAGGTCTCTAGAGAACTCGCACTTCTCCGCACTTCGAAATAGATTATTTTTATTTAATCATAACTCAATTGTACTCTCATCAAAAATGTAACAAATGAAGGGCTTGTTAAAGCCTTCCTCGTTCCTCCCCAAATACAAAGGACTATTCATAATCTTAGTGAGTGCTAATTTTCTCCTCTGGCCAGCTGTCTTCCCTCACTGTCACTCCGCTCCTAATGAAAGGTCAGAAAATCACGGATGGTATAGTCCCTGCTTTTGTGTCCTCATAGGCAGCAGTTATTTTGGATTTTTTTTTTTTTTTTTTTTTTTGGTCCACCGTCCTGACAGCAAATACAGGCCACCAGCCGACTTGAATGGTTTGTCCGTGCAATGACCTTGACAGAAAAACTGGCTCGTCTGTCCAGCCGAATGACTTG
This sequence comes from Hippichthys cyanospilos, assembly GCF_059441005.1. Classification (NCBI taxonomy): domain Eukaryota; kingdom Metazoa; phylum Chordata; class Actinopteri; order Syngnathiformes; family Syngnathidae; genus Hippichthys; species Hippichthys cyanospilos. Next base: position 14,363,368 of record NC_142378.1, on the reverse strand, counting down.
AAAGTTATTGCAGTTTTCCCATGGGGCCCAACGGCAAAATGAAGACGAGCTGAGTGCTTTTAATAGATGGTCATCAGATTACTTCAGCGCCACAATTATGCGGTCAGTGTACTGTAAAGTTGGCAAATGAATAACAAGATTTTATTTGAAAAAGTCACATCTATCTGGAAAGAAAGTCTGTGGAATTTATAGCCTTGAAGAATAAAACTAAGACTTTCTTTCACATAGGAGATACAGATTTCTCATCAAGATAGAGTTATTGTTCTTGGGCGCAACCTCCTCCGAGTACTGGCTGCAAGTACACTTATATTTGCGTTTCCAAGCAACCGAGTCAAAACATATCCTGTGAGGGGAAAGTAAAGAAAATCTGAGTCACTGAGGTTTGTTAATGCTGCTGTCGGGTTAGTGGCGCTAAAGTAAATAACTACTTAAAGGGATATTTACATGACAACAAACTCATAAAGTTTCAATTTCCTTCCCCTCTTTGCAAACAGACATCAATGTTGTCAAAACCTACAAAACAAACAAATGCTGTAATAGGCATGCCAGGACTGTAGTACCTTAAATGGAGCTACAAGAAATACACGCTCCTCCAGCCTCTCACCTAAAATCTATTTCAAATAACTTTGATTTTGGAGGGACGTTGGAGGCCTGATGACATAATAAGTCTCCCTTTCAAATCAGATCAGACTAGTCTTGAATTTAAGATTATAATTTTACATTTTTTAAATGTGTCATCTCATCCCAGCCCTTCTCCAACCAACGACAGATTGTTGGCAGGGAACCCTTGGTGGCAATTAGCTGTGGGGGCCCAACTTTTTGTTTGACATCCGTTTTGCTTTGCCTACCATTAATGTAACATTTTTACTCAGGCTTCAGACACAAATGAACATCAGAGTCCTTTAACTACCACTTGTGGTCACTGCTACAAGCTACATAGCCTAAAATTAAACTATGAAAAATCACAAAAATATTCTCCAAAATAAGTTGCATCAATCACAGACAGTTTTAACCTCGAGGTTTTCATCAGCCGGCTTTGATTTGCCTCGGTTGTGACCGTCCCACTTAGCAGACCTCAATTGTGCTACAGGAATAGCAATGTTGGTGGCCAGAAAAGCATTTTGTCCCAAAACAATCAAAGCAAGTGAACTGTGAATCACAGAGGCTATCTGGCATGTGTTGTATTGGCCTCAAAAAACACATTCCTATCAAACAAAGAAGGAACAGTAAAACATTGGATTTGGTTAAAACTGCCACTTCTTCATATGGATTTGTCAAACACTGTCGTGTTTATGTGTGTCTGCACCCTCAAGCATGCGCCACACACAGACAAGCAGACAACACTAATGCAGTATTTGCCTAAACATGATACGGCCATTGGCGGAGCAGTGGTTCGCATGTCCGCCTCACATTTCAGGGAGCCGAGTTCAAATCCAAGTGGCTCCGGCCTTCCTGTGGGAAGTTTGTATGTTCTCCCCGAGACCGTGTGGGTTCTCTCCGGGCACTTCAGCTTCCTCCCACCCTCCGAAAACATGCATGGCAGACTTATTGGACAATTTATTACTAAATTGTCACCTGTGTGATTGGTTGATTGTGTTCCCTGCAATTGGCTGGCAATCAGTTCAGGGGGTTTCCCGCCTTCTGGGATAGGCACCAGCAAGCCTGCGACCCTTGTGAGGACAAACGGCTTTGGACGATGGATGGATGATACGTATCTCCATTTCTCCTCAAGATGTTTGATTGGCCAAAACCATCCAATGTACCTTGCTTGGGCAGTAGCCCAAAGAAAATGCATACAATTGTCCAAAATGTCTTATCTATCCTACCTTGATCAAGGCATATGTCTCCATACTGTCACTTTCGCTTTTACTCTAAAGGTCTTACTAAAGCTCATATCTGAGGCCTGATGCAAATTTTTCCTTGGAAGGCATTTTGCGTCAAGACATAATTTCACCACAGACTGATCTTGTCTTTACTCCTGAAATAAAATGGGCCCTCTCACAGACGAGGCAATTTCCTTAAACCAGATTAGGAATTGTATGCAAGATCTTAACAGGTTAATGTCCAACAGCCTCACAGATCATTTTTCATTCTCTAGAGGGATAATTGTTGATGTTAGTATGAAACAATAGCAAGTCTTAATTGCATCCTGGCCGCAGTGCTTTGCTCTAATGTCTATAAAAGGGGGAAGAAGTCTGCAGCATTGGCTGGTACAAAAAATTGAAAGAACCATGGTTTTAGTCCCTGCGAAGGCAACATAAAACAGAAAAGGTCTAAAGCTGATGAGAATTGCCATGGTAACATCAGGCACCGGCAAAATTACTGTAAACATATTCCATATGTTCTGGCTGGCTGGTTTGCTCCATCTCTGATTTTGATTGAGTTTTTATTTTTCTCTTCTTGCAGCCTTTCCATGTTGATGAATGCTCCACTTTTGAGAGTATTTGGCCTTTCTCTCACATTAGAAAGACCATGAGTCCTAGTAATGCATGTGCATTGCAGCATGACTCCGTTGCACTCAGTGGCAAAGCAATGGAGGCCAGTCATGTGCAATCTGAGGTATTAGTTTCTCATATGCCTACATAGCAAGTACACACCTGGAAACTTCCATAGTACGCAAATATTATCATTCCACTTCATATTCTGTTTTGTTCTTCAAGGGGTTCCCAAGCCTTATATTTATTTTTTATATATATATATTCAGTAATGGGCAAGAAGTACAATAGTTTTAACACGGCCATGTTGTAAATTCTGCATTTACTCAAGCTCAGCTACCTGGAATACTCCAGAAATGAAGTACTGTAATACAAAAGAGACCTTTGTGCCCCTTTCACACCTTCCCTTAAGCCGCCATTTGCATTTGTCAGCCCCCCTCCATCATCCGTGATGGAGGTGGGTTACTTATGAAGTGTCAAAGGAAGCTGCGCGCAGGAGAGGTGAGGAGAGCCTGTTTAGAGGAATTAAACCACAAAACTTTCCAACGTGTGCTTCTACAGTCCTTTAGCAAAGATTCCATCAATCCCCATCTACTGCGCTCAGCTTTCTGTAGGCAGTACACTCCCAAACCTTTTTCCGCATGACATCACATGGATTTCCGCATAGCAAGCGACTGAAAGATCTACGGTGGCACTTGACATAAACAAACATTTACATGCCATTTGACCAAGGCAGTCAGACTGATAAAATAGGGTCAATGGCTTGAACGACTCCTTAACTATTTCAGTAGTATTTTATATTTTCGAGTATGCCATGTTGTTTTATTTCATTATAAGTGTCTGTAATGTAATATTAAATGGGTTCTTTCTTCTTCTTTTTTTCTTCTGTCCCCGGTACATAATCATGAAATAGGTCTCCTGTCATTCTCTCACCAAACATAATGGGCTGGCAGTTGGTGAGACTGATTGGCCTGAATTAATCACAGCCATTTTAGGAAAAGCCATTGATTTAGTGGTGAATAGTTGGGCCAGTGTGTTTCATGCACTTCATGCATGACTTATCAACAGATGTTTTGGATCTGGCATGTTAGATCCTGAGCATATGTCCCGTTTGCAAAACAGAGGCATTTATGAAATTTCTTGGGAGTTATTTCCATCTTCTCTGAACAAGAATTGACTGAAGAATGTTTGCAAACTAAGAGGAAGTCTTCCGCCACTTCTCTTGTTCTAAGCCACAAACACACATGGATCAGGCGCTTGGTTTTTGACATTATTCATGTTTGTTGTCACGCATAGTGACCAATGTGAGGCAGCAATTTGAATTGCTTTCAAGTCAACGGTAGTCAACCGTTTTTTTATTGTATGAACCTAGAAAAATTATTTTCCAGGTCTTGCTATATCGCACTAGCCAGCCTCTCCTCCCGCCTGTAAAGGAGTAACAATATTGGAGCCACAAAGACATCTGTGCATGGGAGCGTCAGCATCTAATCGCACCCAAAGATCATACAAAACAAGATTCGGCTCCATCTTGCGTGCCTGTTTGTTTTGAGCTGTATATGTCTTGTCTATAACCATATCAACTCCCCATCTGTCTAATTCTGTTCTGCTGTAGTTTTTCCATTGTGCAAATTTCCATTGGTTACGTGGAATGCTGTAAAGTAATAGCAAAACATGATGGTTGGTTTATCAGAGTAACCAGGCTATCAATATGTCCAAAAGAGGATTTGTGTGCCGCACATGACATACTTTCAATAACACCACTATAATAAACTGAACCTTTTTTTTTTTCAGAATACAATTTCCCCCTTTATGATGGCAATTATCTTTCTGTGGTGATGCCTGTAGGCTTTCTCCGTACTGTGTTTTCCATTGTGTCTCCTGGTCTTGTCAATACATCCTTATGAATCATGTATGTCCCTTTCCCTGCCTTTGATACTCAGGTTGAAGGTTTTTCTTGCACCTCATCACTGTCATCCTACACACAGACGATATGGGAGTCTTCCAGCTATTGTCAGGGAGTTTCCAACAGCCACATTTACCTTTGGTATTTTTTTTTTCTGGGTGGGGGAATGATTGACACTGTGCAAGAGAGAGAGAGAGAGACAGAGAATGTCCCCTTTATGTACAAAAATTGTAAAAGATGCATTAATAGCAAAAATAACCACACTGTATATTTATATATTCATGACATTTAAATAGGAACATGTCATAATTAGAGTATTATGTCTTTTGAAGACTTTTGCATTATGGGAGTCCAGGCTAAGCCAATCAACGTCGTCATTGAAAGGGTTCGCAAATGTCATAAGGCCGCTAGCTCCACCTGGTGATTTTGGGGTGTCAACAGAAACATTTCTGTTGCACCCCATATGCAAGTTGCCATTGAAAGAATTCATGCAAAAATCAGGGGAAATACATGATAATACATTGTGTGTTCAATATGTCCAAAAATTACAATATTTCCATTTTTTAATGGCAGTAAATGAGCCTGACATGGGCTAAGTTTGACACCTTTAGGGTGTACCTCTCACCCATTGCAAGCATTTAAAAGGGATGGCAGCGTGTCTTATTGAAAGTCATGTTTTGACAGTCATGCAATGTTTTAGCCTCCTAGTGTTTTTTTTTTTTTTTTGGTGTGCATTTTATTTGCTATCATACATCAAAAATTTAATTAGTTTATTATTCGGTGGGATAATCCATCCATTCAGCATTGGTATGTTATCAGTTGTCACTTTGGGGCCATGCCACTCGTTTCCTTTCAGCTACTCATCTCCCTCATCGAATTTACATTTCACTTTGGTCAGCCGCGTAGCCAGCTACCTTGAGAAGTGAAGGAATGCTGATGCTTATTTTCTTAACCTGGAACCTAGAGAGGTTTCCCATAGAGCATTTCTGTGATTGACAGGGAAGCATGCTGGAAATGCTCCGAGTTTACCTCAAAGTGGCTATTGGCAGCCTTCATACAGACAATGTGGAGAAAAAAATAACAAATGGGAATAAAATGAGATGTTTTTACTGGAATTCATTTTACTTGTTAGCACTCCAATTCAATCTGGACTAAATCACACTTCTTTTTTGTAACTATTGTCTTCCACACCCCTTCTCATCGGCCTCCGTCTCAATGACGTCCGATTTTCTCCTGTAACTTTCCCTTGGACCTATAGTCAGACTTTGTGGCTAAGTCTGCACTTTTGACTGAGAACTGACTCGGATTCCTTAATGAATTGAGGATGCGTCACTCTGTTCCCAGAAGACTCCTCGAATCATTATAGTTCATCTTTTGGAGGTTAAAAGCAGCCTTCATTTCCTGGGATATACATCACTTCGCTTTTCCTCAAGTGAACTGACGTATCTGCCAGCAAAGAGAAAAATGTTGAAAATAACAAACACTAATTGCAATCATAATTGCCCGTACAGAGAGAAAAAAAACATTTTGTCACCCTTTCATAGCATAAAGATAGTTCTCATTCATGCTTTGGAGGAAACACTACGCTGGCTACTGCGATGAGAAAGCAGGCCCATCACGGATAGTATTGCTAATGTTTTCCACATTTGTGCCACCTCTGTTACTTAAATCAAGCATCCTTAGCTTGTCACGCTCCGTTTCATCAATGGTGCCTCACCTTAAAATAACCACTGATTTAAAGCGGCCTTCGCGCAATTTTCAGTCATTATGTCCTCCGGACATAAGGGGAGATTCAGCCTACTGGATGATAAACTACCGACAGGCATGAAAATTAGCTCCGGGATAGTTCCCGGCTCGACTAGTCACATGATGTCTAAATCCTCATCGTTTTTTGGCACTCAGGGATTTTATCCTGGTGGTCTCTTAGTACATCTGTTTTGGGCCCCTCTTTTTATTAGTGTCATTCTCAAAGAATTTGGAGAAGTTGGTTCATGAGATCATTGAGCAAAAAGGTGTTTCTGGCTGCACCTGAGTTTTCTGACATACTGCAGATGACCTTTTTTTTTTTTTAAATGCGTTTTCAGACGGTCAACTTGGTGAACGCTAAATCCTGGGGTTTGCGAATGGGGTAGAGTGGCATCAAAACCATAGCAGACCCAACGAATGCATTCACGTTGGTCAGAAGGACTCAAAACAAGATACCTTTCTTGAACACTTAATTTGTTCCATCATTTCTAGTGAAAACAGATTATCTGTAGAGTAAAAGCTGTCATGCTTTTGCAAATTCCTCACTCATTTGCCTGAAATGCTGGTAACTGGAGCTAATGGAAGCCTCACCCAAACAGACTTTTCATATTAGTCTTTGAATGTCATCCATATTTTTGAATATACAATGTGATTTTGAGCATGTGTCAACATGTATAGTTTTCTTTTTTTTTCTTTGATTGTTTTTTGGAGCACAAATGTATGTATTGAAACAGGTGCAGGAGCTATTGAGTAGGTTTTTTTTAGTCTGATATCCTACAGAAAATTCAAATAGAATTTTAAGTATTTGGCTAAAAATTGTATTTTTTTTTATTTTATATTTTATTGTTTTTTTTTTCTTGACGAAAAACAATTATAAACTCACAACACCAAAATGGCATTGCCAATAATTATGAATGAACTTTAAATTTAAAACTATACATTTTTGATTATCTTTTTTTTCTTCTCCTTAAATTGTGTTTAGCGGCACACCACCACTCCTATCTAGAAACATAAATGTTGGTCAAAGAGACACATTTGCTTAAAGAAGACATTTCAGTCAGCATGGCTTATTAAAATGTGATCGGCAACTGTGTCAGGCTGTCAGCATCAAAGTGTGCAGTCATTTACGTCTATCACACCAGCCAATATAGAAAACCTAAGCGCTGTTAGCTACTAACTAATTTATGTTAGAGGAAGCTATAACGAAGACGAACCCTCTGCTAAACACAGGCAACCGTGCAATATGAAAATGTCAACATAATTATGTTGTTTAACTAGATCTCAGAACAATATTGCGTTCTTTGTATCGGGGGGCTGGAGTCAAAGTCGAAGTGGGGACTACAGACAATTCAAGCTTTTATGCCGTGACAGGGCACCGATAACAACTTCAAAATAAAAGCATACCAAGGAATTTGTGTAAACTATGTTTTGTTTTGGTTTTTGTTACCACTGTAGTTTCAGCCTTAATCAAATGTACTTGAGGTATCAGTATCCGTGACTATTCAAGATTTAAGCCCTATTCAAAATTTAAGCCCTCACACTGGTATGAGCATGAAAAAAAAAATACTGTATCGACCATCCCTATAAATTTAACATCACAAAACCTCAGAGTAAGTCTTCACGAGCATCAACGTCTTCACCCACTGCACCGATTCTAAATTGTTGGTATTGACACTTTGCACTTCAGGTAATTTTCAGGTAGTATGCCAGCAACCTGATGAAAAGAAAGCTTCACAGCACTTCTGTTATTGTTCTTTGTGTGCTGAATTTGAGTGAAATTGCTCTGAAACCATTACAAGTAGCTTGAATGAGCTTTAACAAAAACACTCAAAATGGCTTTCTTGCTAAGTCTGAAGTAAATCTATTATGCTTAAGTCCGATTAACCAAAGGTTGAAATGACGCTATCAAATTATTGAGCATGTTTGAAAGCTAAAATGTACATGGTCATCTTGGACTAAATGTGCTGTGCAACAAAAAGCCTTTCTTGTGATTCCAAAGGGGCCTTGTCATGCACCCTGATTGCATTTTCTTTCTGCACTCAGATCTTCTGTCTCCCACTCTTTCATTTCTGTGCACTTATAAGGTTACACACAAAACACTCAGCTGGCTTGGCACTGTGTTTTTTGGTCTGTCTTGTGCGCAGGTGAACAGTCAGCCTCTTTAGTCTGTTTTTATGCTTCTTTGCACTCCAGTTGAGCCTGGGAACAATCAGCTACACACCACACAAACACATACATACATACATACATACATACATACATACATACATACATACATACATACATACATACATACACACATATTCGTACAGGTATATCCATGCATATGATTGTTCTTTCGGTTTTTATTTTGTAACTGCTTATCTCGCTCATAGATGTTTTGTAATCATTGTTTATTAGTACCAAAATTTGGAACCATGGTCAAGGATTCCAAATGCTTTGTCAGTCTTGATAATCTGCATGCTGTTATATGGGCTAAAGGTTCCTACATTAAAGAATCTGAATTATAAAATGTATTGTGTTTGGATTCAAACATATTTTTTATGTCACTCTGAAAAGGAACATTGTTTTCTTGGTGAACATATTGTTACCATGGTTATGGTGTATTACATGAACTTGGCCTAAACACTCTTCAGAGAAAATGTCAGGTAGATCAGGTGGGAAAAACATAAATGAAAAACTAGAATTTGTTTTATTTGACCAGTAGGGGGCACCACCACTAAAAGGAAAAGAACAATTAACGTTATCATCACGACTATTAGATTCCCGTCAAATGTGTGAACTTTTGAGGAAATCTGATCGTCTAGGACATGTAAGAGCAATTTTTACTGTCACTGATTTGGCATAAAGTGCTCAACGTCTTGCGGCTTCCTGACAAATGTTCAGTTATATTCATCTTTGCAGTTTTTTAAAATGCTTTTTTTGATATTTGCCAGGTTTGAAACGTCGTGAAATACACAAATAATTTAAATAAACAAAAACAAGGTCACCAGTAAAAACATTTGACATTGAAAAACAAGTACCATATGTAAAAACACTCAGCTGGCTCGGCCCTGTGTTTTTTGGTCTATCTTATGCGCAGGTGAACATGTGCAGTGAGATAGCTGATGAACTGATGCAGACGTAGTTCACTTGAATCTAGCTTCTTTGAGTTTCACTTTCATTCTCAATTAAGATTTTGGATGTTCAAGATATTCAGTAAATAATACAATTACTTAATTTCTACATGATGTGATTAGTCCTGCATTGTACTGTAAGTTGTTTGATGAAACTAAAGTATACAACAATCCTTTGAACCATCCCATGTTTCTGGTGTCCTTTTCCCTCGAATTAGCCATCTGTCTTTCCCTATGAACCCATGTTTAACTTGGTTAACTATTTCAAATTTACACAGCCAACATGAGACAAAATTTCATCATTCCTGTCCCTCCGGTTTAATCATGACATATTTTAGGTGCATGATTCAATTAGGGAGCTGACTGTTAAAAGATTGACCTTATTGAAACAGACACAGGTCCACCAAAGGTTTCTCTTTTTAAGACCTTCATTAAGCAATAGGCTGAATTCAATTGCTTCCCTCCATTACTGCGTAACGTCAGAAAGTTAATCTTTAAATTACTGCAATTCATCCCAGATATTCTGAAAGAGAACTAACAGATGTGACCCAAATAGAGGGGATATTAAGCGGTAAAAAGAAAAGCAGACACATCATTTAGTCAGCTCTTTGTATGTCCAGCATCATTGATATCGTCGCAGGTTGTAGAGGTATATGATGAAATTATTGGATGTCCTTGTGACGAATATACTGCCTTCATTTGGGGGGAGAAAACACCAGTTTCTTTATATTTTCATCTCACTCTTTCCCATGCGTTTGTTCATTCTATCACTGACCTCTTTCCATGCTCAGCTAGTGTTAGTGAAGTTAGTCAACTGCAACGTTGCCTCCTCTGTCCTTTGTCCGCCACACAACCCTCAGGCTCCTTAATCCTATCAAATCGAAATACAAAAGGAACGTAAGACCCACCTGGGGGCAACAGAGTCACAATAGTGGCTTTCAGACCAAAATGCCTAGGATTTGTGAGTTGTGGGTTCCTGGTCCTAGGGTTGCTCACGAGTTTGCGTTCACACGTTGCGACAGTGGACAAGGCTGAAGATGGACATATACATTCGACACTCGCCGCTTATCGTTTCTCGTAGTTGAAGCAAATTGCTGCTGGTTGTCCTTGTCCACAGGCGAGCATGCTCCAGATCACCCATCCACCTATCTATTTTTCTCTCATTCTATTATTTTAAAATAATATTTCAGACTGCACCTTTAGCATTTGGGATGGGGACAGGAGGAAACAATTGGATGTTGTATGCTATGGCTCATGACGAATGATGTCATTTCACTCAAATAGTTTGAAATTATTCGATTCACTATAAGAAAATGTGTATTCGATCCTATATTTATGCCAGAGATGTGATATTTTTGTTTAGTGGTGTCTGTTCAAAATGTTCTCACGTAAAGTCTGTGCCTTGGCTCCACAAACGCACAAAAATTCTACTGTAGCTGTCAGTCACATTTCAGATGCAATTGAATACATGCACATTATCAAATTTTGACTTTTGAAGGCCCAGAAACTTGCAAACAGAAACTAATGAAGCAGCCTGTGTTTTTGCATGTTTTCAACTTTTCTAATTAAAGGCATTAGCATTAATATTCCTCATTACCGCAGCTAATTTCATGAGCACCTCTCTACAGTCTTTAGCATCCTGACACAGCATGTGTGAAATGACACATTATCACTTCATTAGCATGTCTTCTCGGTTGGTCCTGTTTGACGCTCTCATCCCAGCCTCTAATTCATTAAAATAGGAAAGCATAAAAAATGTTTAACATGGAAGAGGGTTTTTTTCTTAGCACATGTGGTTGTATTTATCCATCAAATTTACTTGAATTTACCCTCCACAACTGAGAACTTGAAGCTGCTTTTATCATGTTTTTATTTATTTATTTATTTATTTATTTATTTTTTTTAATGTGTGCTGCTTGAAGGTCCTCTCGAGATTTTTTTCCTTCCCAATTGTCAGGAATCCCCTTATGTGGCCTGTTTTGCGTGCCCCTCATCTGTAATGAAAGCAGGGAGCTGCTCTGTCGTCAGATGATAATAACGCAGCATTAGGTTCACATGACTCAATGATGGGATCAGTCTTATATATTGAAACCATTAGTCAATGTGTCTTCGGATCGGTGTGGAGGCACCAAGATGAATATGAAAAAGCTTGTCTTTATTTTGTGCAGTCACTTGAAGTAGTGCCTTTCTATCCAAAGACGTCTACATCGAGCAAAGATGTCACAGTTGCTGCTTTTAGTTATCCAGCAAGTTGATTGACATCATCTACTCCATACCAGATTATCATTTGTTAGGTGGAAGTGTCATGTTGTGACATGCTGTGGAAGAAAACACTACTTTTCTTATCAGGAAAACATTCATCAAAGTAACTAGCCATACAGTAATCTGATTTAGTGCAAGACACTTTAATGAGCTATAAAATTGTCCTATTTGAATGACCGTGATTTCCTCTTGGGGCTAACCCTCAGGTTGTGAATAGTTTTTGTGTGTCTCTTCAGTGTAATGCATTCAACACTAATTAACAGCAGAGTGAAAAGTAAGGGATCATATTTAATAAACACTAAAATTGTAATGAGTTTTTATAAGCTAAATTAAATTATTTTAAAATTCACAAATAAGTTCCGCATGCACCTTAACATACCTTGTGAATGTATTTTTTTTACATTACAAATGACCTAAAAATGCTTATGGAACACTTCGATTGTGCTGGCAGGCTCTGACTTCGCCCAAGACACCAGTGTGGTAGCAGCCCCTTCATGGAACATTTCTAGTGATGGTAAATACAGTACACACAAACACACACATCACATTTAAGCATCTACTATGGATGTGTTTACCTTAAATTATCCAGTAAACTCAAATCCATTAGCTGTTACAGACATTAGATCAAATTAACCCACAGCCTTATGTGTTGTCTGAAATTGCATTCAATGAGGCGTTGATAAATGAATGGCAACCACTGGCAGATTAGGCAACACACAATATCCCAGTCCAGCCACTATTGTGGATAACTAATGGAACAAATTATACTAACCTACTCAACATGTGGCCATAGCCACAGGTGCATCCTTCATTTCCACTGACTCATTGTGTTATTTGTTTTGTACTGGGGCTACCATTTGAGTCTAAATTGTATACATCATTGGCTTCTTTGTTATATATTGTAGTAGACTGTGGTCTACTGTTTGATGTGACAACCTTTTGGTTTAGACCGCATACTCAGTTGGGCAGTTACATCTTGCACGAAGTAAAATAAAGGAAATAAGATGTGAAGCAATCACCCTGTGAGGCAATGAGTTTCACGCCGAGAGATGTTTGACCATTTTTGACTTAAATGAGATCATAGTAAATATTTTTACTTACTACTTATATCATTTGCAATGGTCTAAAACTAGCATCATTACATCTAGTTAAAGGGGAAGTCAAGTGAGAATATTCCTTACAAAAATATGTTCTTGTTGCCTCGGCTCGTCCTAATACGACATTCTGAATTTCACAGTAAAATCCACCCTTTTTAATCATTTCACTTGCCATGTAATAAATACAGAAAATAACAGGAAAGTTGCTCATGGTAATCATCACTTAGGCAATAGCTTGCAAAAGTCACATTATCCAACTCAGAAAACAGTGTTCCTTTTAGGAGTGCTCACATCTCTTTTTGGTGCGCTTCACCTTCATTCTCATTTAATACTGCTTCTTGATAAGCACTGCAGTCAAAAGATCCAAAGGGTTTGGAGATGGGGTTTTTTCTTAAAGCTTCTTTTTACTCCCTTGTATAAGGCCGTATTGCATCGCGTGACCATTGTGTCCTAATTGTGGATTGACCTGCGCACCATCTCTCATGATCGGATCCTTTAGTCAAATGCTGCAGTTTTCCTCATTCAGGTTCCTCACTACCGCCATTTTTACCACAACCAAAATAATGGATAACCCTGTTGCGACGTCAAATTGAATTGATAAATTTGCGATTGATCAGTGACTTTCAGTTAGTGTCCGTGAATACAATCTGCACCACTCTTGATTGAACATGCAATAAAATAACAAACATCTCCTCATTGCTACTTCTCTACACAGTAAAAACAGCTTCAGAAACCCTGTGGTGCCCTTGCCAAGAGCAGCCATAGTGACACCTCATGTCCTGGAGTAAAACTGAAACACATTTTCAAAACTACGCGCCACATTGCCGCTTTGTCTTGCATGCGATTGATGCCTTCGGGAGTACACACAAGCGTTTATCACTGTTGCCCAGCGTTATCGGGAGAATCTTTTGTCCAGTGTCTTTTGGGGCGCTCAGAAAGCTGACATCCGCCCCATCACCCACGAAGACATCCTGGAATTGGAAGGCTCTCAGCAATATTGAATTTGACCTTATTTTGCTCTTTCGTTTGGTCTGGTTTGTTTAATTCAGCTCTTGTGGGGGCCAGCTGAACCACAACATCCGTCCCAGAACAGATGCTGCACATTGGGGGAGCGAAAACGTTTTTTGCTAAACACTACACGTGGCTGCGAAGCCAAGCTAACGAGATTGACCATCAGAGATATGTCAAACTCTATAATGACTGGAATGCTGCGAGAAATGAACTTTTATTCCCTCAGAAACAAGAAAAGTGAAAGCCCCAAAACTATTTGTGTTTTGGGCTTTCACCTTTCTTATTACTGCGTGCAGTCATGCGGTGGCAGTAGTGTATTTGTGTGTCATTTTGAGTCCAACCCAATAAGCAACATCTGTTCCTTATCTGATGGATGAATAGTGATTGCACCACCTGTTTTGTCTTCAGGCAGGGAATGGTTTAGATTGACCAAGAAGACAGCATTCAGGTAGCGTGACTTTATCAGTATGCATCAGTAGCAGGAAGTTATGCTGAAAGAGGCTCATTATTGGCCTGAGCAATACTGGCGTGTAATTAGGGGTGTTGATAGTTGACATAGTTTCTCTTTTTTCAGGCGTTATTTCTTTTTTTCATGCGCTTGTTCCTTCCTGGCGTCTCGCAGTTGGAGAGCAACCCAACTTTAATGAAATTCACCTTTAGCCATCGCTGGCAGCGCTACAGAGACGACTCCTCGGCGCGTGTTTGGTTAGCTGTGATACCGCTCGGGTTTCTGGGTCGGCCCCTCGCTGAGGGCGGCCTGTGAAACGCTCTCCGCCCGTGACGGTTCACATATAGAACGCAATCATTCTGGCCAAGTCAAAATGTGTCGTACGATGTATCCAGTTGGGTATATGAATAGCTTGTGTGCGTTGTGGTGGCGTGAGGGTGTGCTGTTGTTTGCATATGTGCTGCTGCTTGTGAGTGTGTGCTTGCACAAAACCTCGGCAGGAAAATGCGGCCTGATGACAGGACACTATTTAGTTGGCCACCACATGAAAAGGGCAGAGTACAAGAACGTTTTGGATTTCACAGTGATGCTGATGCCAAATACCACCACACTCACCACAAGACAATTGCCTACAGAGTGGCTTTGTTATATTGACGCTGGTAGAGCATTTTTCTTCTCTCTGTCCTCTTAAGATTGCTCACATCGCTTCTTGGGCCATTTCACCTTTATTATGCATCCCAGTGATTCACTGGCACTCATCTTTTCACTCAATACCACTGATGCGTTGATGTAGATGAATCATAAAATGAAAAATTATAAAATACATGCATCTGTATAACATTCTTGTTACCCCCCCCCCCGCCTCCCTCCCAAATTCACATTGAAAACGCCTTTTCTTTTCTGTAGAATATGGTACCCTGACTTGCTGGCATCCTTGCATGCTGCTAGCTGCTAACACTGTAGCTGCTAACGCTTATGTCAGTGTATTATTGTAATTGGAAAGATTTTAGCTCACCAATCAGAACCAGCATATGGGTTGGTTTTACTTTTTGGCAAATAATTTTGTTTGTTTTAATCAGAGAGATTTTCACACACTGGCGTGTGCTTCACAAATTGTGCATCACAGCAAATCACTACAACACTTGTGGTTTGACAAAGAACAATAAACTGTGCCATTGTTAACATGATTGTATCTGCTAGAAATTAGATAACTATAATATGGCTTTGTTTGTGAAATTTACCCTGAATTCTCAATGATTTTTGTTTTCTGTGCATTTTATAAAAGTTGAAAACCCAAAAGCAACCAAGAGGAATTGTTTCAGTATTTTACCTTATTGATTTAGTTGGTTCCCACCAAAAAAAAAAGCCTCTATATGATTTCAGAAATACACAAAATATTAAATGTTGTCTATTGAAGTTACAATATACTGTATCACTGATCAGAGTCTAAAGGATATTCACAAGCTCTTCCAGTCATAGCACAAATCAAAAGGCAAAACAATTGTGCACATTATGTCAAGATCAGTTCCCATACATTGGAAGCAGAGATGTGTGTTGTACAATTAAAGAAACAAGAGGTAAATTAAGCTACCACCTCAGTCATAATGCTTGATTTACTTTTTTATTGTCAACATTGGTTAAAGGAAATTAACATGATTTTATTGGCTAACCTCTTTTTCTGGAGATATGCCAACGTTTTTGACCAACAAAAATCTTATGGAGTGTGTTTTCCTGAGACATATAAATGCAATAGAAACCCACTAAGAAAGTACATCAAAATTTTGATGTGAGATTAAATTTTTTAGTGGATTTGGGAGTTAATTTTTGCCCTCGGGATGTGTGCACCGCTGATGTGCCCAATGCTCAGACACATGAGCGCATAGCTTTTTAATGTGTATTAAATTATTTTTAATAAACAAAAAAATCCAAATCCTGTGTTTATAATTGAATGCACATTGGACGGTCAATCATAGGAAAATAAGTGCACCAGCAGTGTATCACTCTCAATATTGGATCGGTACTCGCAAAATCAGAATCATCTCGGCAGTGAAAAAGTTGTATGAGCACACCCCTCCCTATTTGTAAAGATGAAGCTTTTTTTTTTTTTTTAAAAATGAAAGAATTGTCATTCATATACTTGGGCGCTCTTTTTTTTTAAATCAAGCTTACACTATGACTGTTCCAAAGTTTGCACTGATTTTTTACTGATGTAAATGTTTGCTATTCTATGAAGTTGATTTAACTTGTGATTGTGTTTCCTCTTCACATCCCATTATTGTAGTTGACTCTGTTCTATCTCTGGCATTATCTTTTACTCTCTTTTCTCTAGCTCCTATTATTTCAACAAGAGCTGGAGTAAATAAATGAGCTCTTGCACTTTTCATCTGGACACAATGTGCAGTTGACTAACCCTTTGATCGCCCTCAGAAAGTTTGCCAAAAATAACAATGTTTATAATCCAGTATCAGCCTTGTCAATGCTTCACACCCACACAGAGGCTGCCACAAAATCAACTCATCAAAACTAACAAGGGGTTGATTTTTAAAAAAAAAATTTTCAAGGACACTTTGACACACCATGCGTTATGGATCGTAATGAATAGCCAGGTTTCAACGAAGGGAGTTACAAAGTCAAGCTACTCTATTAATTGTAACCGTAGTTCATTTATCCCTGATTTCTATGGACTCTTTTAGCTGCTGTTCAGTAATCTTTAGAGCCTAATTATGTTACGGTTTGTAATTACCGGTACTTCAAATGTCATTAGACCAGAAAGGGAATGTTGAATTGGATTGCATAACAAATTTCTATGACATCGAATAGTTGATTTTACCCAGAATAAAAATCCAATGTTATTATATATTTATTTATGCATTTTTGGTCATTTGTTTGGTTGGTTTAGAAAGAAAGTTTAGTTATTTGGTTAAAGCAAACTTAAATGGATATCTGATTAAATTATTTCATTTTTTTATTTATTACATTAACTTAAAGACATCAAATTGTTAGGGAATTGTTTTGACCTCAGCAACAGATCTTAAAGTGATCTCAAAGAACATGAGCTAATGCATACAATAGTTAATCATCCACTGTACTGTTGTAGCAATGGGGACATCAAAGCATATGATTTGTTCCATATAGCTCTAGTGAGTTCACCCCATGCATTTTGTCAATGCAGTATTTTGGTGCAAAACCGAAGAAATTACACTTTGCTACAATGATGTGTAGTCAGTATAAAGCACCATTCATTTAATACTGCTCATCCCAGTTCGACTCACGGGAGCAGCAGCTTCATTAGGGAAGCCCAGACTTTATTTTCCCCTGCCACTTTGTTCAACTCCTTTTGTAATATTATCTAATGTAAAACAATTAGTGGTGCAATGATTAACCAATCAATTGACACCTTCTCAATTACTGAAATTAATCAATACTTTTTGATAACCAATAAGTTGTTTAGAAGTCTTTTTTTAACATAAAATGGTTCAAAATCGCTCTAAATTTCAGCTTTTCCACAGTAAATTTTCTCTAATTTCCATTGTACTCCATGGTGGCAGACTATCTTTGTGTTGAATAAAAAAAATTTTAAAAAATGCTTGCTTTTGTCACGGAAAACAATGATCTGTTTTTGTATATTTTCTGAAGTTAATGAGCAAACCAATCTAAATCTTAATTAATTTCCGTTTGTGTATTTTGTGCATCATCAATTCAAAATTATGTTTTGAATCTTTTTTTTTTATAGCCGCTTATCCTCACTAGAATCAACGAGCAGTAGGCAGGGGACTCACTGAACAGGTTGCCAGCCAATTGCAGGGCACACAGAGACAAACAACCATTCACACACCCAATCACACCTATGGACAATTTTGAGTGGCCAACACACCTACCAAGCATGTTTTTAGGGAATACATACAAACTCCCCACAGGAAGACCGGAGCGAGCTGTAATTGAACTCAAGACTCTGAGCTGTAAGGCAGATGTGCTAACCACTCTTCCACCATGCCGCCCAAAAATAAAACATGCATAATAATAATAATAATAATAATAATAATAATAACGATAAAAAAAAATATCAGACTAATCGCTTGAGATAGTAAATAGTTGTAGCCTGAAAAATAATGCCAGTCCAAAGTGGTGCAATGGATAGATGGATGGATGGATGTACCATTACATACTGTGAATAGCTGTGCTTGGTATTTAACATTCAGTCCCTTACTTTTCTATGCATTCCTTTCTTCCAGAGCTACCTTTTATCCGTCTTGAAACTCCAATGAACAACATCACCACCTCTCTGGGCCAAACAGCTGAGCTGTTCTGTCGCGTGTCGGGCAACCCACCGCCGACAGTGCGCTGGCTAAAGAATGACGCGCCTGTGGTACAGGAGCCACGCCGGGTCTCGTACCGGTCCACACCATACGGCTCACGTCTTCGCATCCGCAACCTGGACACTACGGACACTGGCTACTTCCAGTGCGTAGCTACCAACGCTCAGGGCACAGTGTCTACCACAGGCGTGCTCTTCGTCAAATTCGGTAAGAAAACATCCTTCACAAAAGTTGCATAGGTCGTGCGAGTGGCAACCAAACAGCCCAAAAGAGCCTACCACGCTTTAAAAAGTGATATATGTTCTTACGTCACAATGAAACCATTTAATGAGAAGCATTGAATCATCTTGGTATGATATAACTTTTTTTCTGAGTCCGCTTTTCAAGGAGGGGATCTGGCTTCACTTAACAACACTCGACCTATTCGTGCTTGTCGCTGGCAGCTAGTACAGAGACCAATCTGGTTGCAATAATATTTATCCTGTGGTCAAATATCCCCTTGTCTTCTTTTCCAGATCCGCTGCCTACACCTCTACCAGGACGGCCAACGTAAGTTGCTAAATCCCCATTTATCGTTTGTATCGAGCATTATTTTAAGGTTCTTCTGAGTCATGTCTACTGGCTTCTTGTCCATCAGTGCTGAGGATAAAAAAAATATGACTTATACCTCAGCAAAATGATGCTGTTTTTGTACTGGTTAAAGTCCTTTTCATACACATAGTATGTTACTGCGCCATAAAAAAGTGCTCATAAAAAAGCACCCTGCAGTGTACCCAAGCAACTAGTCACATTATATACCATGGGTGAGCCTTTATTTATTTTTCATTGGTGCCACTTCCAATGTGGCCAAATAAATAGTCAGTGCCAATAAGCCTTAAAATGACTTTGTGTATCAACACCTACATCACATGGTTCACATTCAATTGGAGTTTGCACATTATGGAGATATTTTTCAACTATCAGAAAATAGATGATAATAAATGCCTGAGTTCCATTTTATTTCTTGGCCTAAAAGGGATCAATACATTTAATTTGTGACTAAATACCATTCATTGGACAAACTTGATTTTAAGATATAAAGATGTCTTGAAGCCTCCCAACCTTCAAACAACATGTTTTTAGGAAGTGTGTTGATTTGGGCAAGAAACTCTTTGACGACAGTTAGCTGGAGTGGCAGTGGGCCGATCACCTCTGATGCTCATCATTAGTGTCACGAGCAACTTATGAGCTGTAAAATTGGGGAGCAGCTGTCAAGAAGACAGGGTCAGCTAATGATGGCGCACACTCTACCTCATACGGCAGTTGCTCGACCATCACAAATTATGTACTTTTTTTTTCTAAGACATCTGGTGCACCACCTGGTTATATGTTGTCAATAAAGCATGTTCATTACAACGTTCACCATCTGTCCCAACTTCTTCCTTGAAGAAAATATGTTGGAACAAATGTCATACCCACTCTACTCATTAGGATCTGAATGAGATTTATTGTTTTTTCTTTGGTCCGTGTGGTCATTTTCATAGTCTCCATGTTGGCCTTGAGTACACACGTGGCGTGCGGGCTCTTAATAGAATGTTTGTGTTTTTGAATTTAGCCGCAGGAGTAGAGCTGACAGGCCAGAGGCCTAAACTTCAATTCAAAGTGTCCTAAAAAGTGTTCAGCACAGGATAATAGAACACAACTCATTTGTATGGTCCCTCTAATGAAAAAGGCATGTCTTTTATTTGGTTAGTGTTGTTCTTATTTGCAGTGTAGATGAGAACTGTTCAGCAACCCTTTTCTCATTTGCAGTGGTGCATTGTAAGCGTTTGAAAGGATGCCTTTCGACATACACATGTCAATTGATCTTCAGTGGATTGTCCATCTAAAACTGTTTTATAGTGATATTAATTGGATAGGACAACCACAAAGACATGTTTTTTGTTTACAGACTTGAGTGGCAAGAGTGCCTAGATAACTGGCAAATGATCACACCGTCACACTGGAGCTTCATGCTCCACCTACAGTGTAAGACTGTTTAGTATGTCTGCCTCGCAGTTCCGCGGTCTCGGCTTCAATTCCAGCTTAAGACCGTTTAAACACAGATGTTGTTGCAGAGCCATTCAAGATCTTAACGGCCAATGGTAAGGTTTTAGTAGGATTCAAATTCAGCTTTTGTGTGATGTTTTTCAAAGAAAAATGTTCTTTCAAATCAACTGCAGGGTTTTTCTTATATTTTTTTGCTAGGAGCGGTCTCTAGTTGTTACAGAAGCTTCAGAAAACGAAGCTATTTTTGAATCAATTGTCCCCGAATGGCCCTCAAAATCTTCATTGACCACCACTAAAAATGAGCATACATTATCCTTAACGTTGAATCATGAGGAGCTATTGAAAACTTTCATGCCGTTGGTGTCAGCTATGGCCTTTTTCTTTCTGACGCATGTACGGTGGATGACTCCACTACTTTTCCTGGTGGCTTGCCGTGATGTCATCTCAATTTACATATTCTGAATTGTTCTCACAGAAAAGTGATTTGTATCCATATACAGCAATCTACACAAGAGGTTTGTGCACAAATGTGAAGTTGTGTATAGTGAAGATTTGTACAGTAGACGCACAAATGAGAGCTGTATTGAAGACTTTGCACCTGCACGTTTAAGACTCGGTCACCAGAAAAAAATTCAATCTCCTCACAATTATGGTTTGTAGTCACAAGCAAAATATTCAAAGTCACATAGCGTTGATTCATAGGCACAAAAAAAAATACCTACTCGATTTAGGGTAATAATTTAAAAAATGAAAATCTTACACAATTTAGACTTACTCGCTAGAGATCACTATCATAGTCATAAATGGTTAAACATGGTCTTTTCAACAGCGATATTACTCCTTACATTGAGCACAACCATCTTAAGAATGATATAAGGAAATTATCTACCAGCAGTAATGCATGTCTTCTTTTTTTCTGCCAGTGTCAAGATGATGGTGGTAATGCACAGAAAGGCAACAAGATTAGGGAATGGAAAATGTGGGTGCCACTGCAAACTTTATTTTTAAGTAACAAAGAATAATAAGTTGTAGGCCCAGCCAAACTATGAGTAAAAGGTGTGACTTATAGTCTGAAAAATACTGTATTCTTTTATTTGACACACCAGCCAAAATGTTTTTTTTTTACTTAATTTTTTATTAGCAGATTTGGCTTCCAATGATTGTGTCATCAACCCATAATCTTTACAACGTTCAGAATTTTCAGGTTTGTCACCACAATTTATATATACAGTATATATTGAATGGAAATTAAGAACTAGCTTAAATGGTCATGTTACCCCTTACAATGTATAACACTGATCACATTTGTACTTGGTTGCTTTTCAAATTTTAGAAACGATACTAAATTTTTAAGTTGTATTGATGTCAACATTGGCAAATCAGTCTCTTATGAGTTCCTGGAGCAAGGGGTAAGCACTGTATATAAAATGTTAACCTCCTTGAAACATCTCAAATTAACACATTATTTTTTGTTCATACATACCGACATAAAGACTGAAGTATAAAACGTGGTGTTTGTGGATGATTCTTGGCTCTGCTCAGTCAAGACTATGAGGCTCCACAAGTTGTCAGGCTAGTAAAGAGTAGCAAGAAGGCTTGAAGAAACCTTTCGCCAAAGCCAAGACACAAAGACTGCTAACGATGTTCTGGTTTAAGCCAAGAACTTGATTTCCAAAGAAGTCATAAGCATTCCTTGAGATCAGGCATCACATCCTCATTTTTATTACTTCTGCCCCACAAAGTTCAAATCCACTTCACTTCTCTTCGAGTTCAGTGTTCATTAATACGTCAACAGTTATCTTCCAACAAAAGACGGATGAGTGTTTCCGCAGCATCCTTCATCTCGATTCTCTTTCCTTCATCCTCATCTTCCCTCTCTCTTTTCTCTCTGCATTGGTCATGTTTTTATAGAGCCTGAACAAATACAGGTTGAGGGGGAAAATGTCTCGCCTGCCAAAGAAAGAAAACCCCCGCCGATGCCTCCACTCTCTCTCTCTTTTGCACGCTCTCTTCCCCACCACACTTCCCTCTTGCAGGGAAAAAAAAAAGAGCAGTGATGGAAACGTCGGGAGGGTGAAAGAAAAACAGTGTTAGGCAAGTGGGAGGACGATAGTACCATTAACACTCTGACTGCGTGTTGTTCTTTGATTCCCGACTGCGCTCGGGTGTGTTGACTTGTGTTTAGGCTGAAGGCAGCTTTAGCTTGTAAGCTCACATCAGAGTCAGTTAATAACTCAGGCCCGCATTTTAAACTTTGTGAACTTTGCCTGTAACGTCTAATCGACACCAATGATTCTCAGCTGGTGGCTTGCAGATCTTTTCTGGTTGAGTTGCGGACAGCAAGTACGGTTGAACCTGCGTTTTGCCATCGCACTTGGAAACGTATTTGTCTTTGTTTCTAAATGCCACCACAAACCCGCAACATTCTAATGGTGTGCTTGAAATTTATGTTGCTGCTGAGGCAAGATGATGAAGTGTAAATTTGACCCAGAGGTTTCAAAATGTACTTTTTTTTGGAGGGTTTAGAAAAGGACAAATACCAGCACGCGGTATGCTCGGTATTGTCGAAGTGAAATTCTGTACCAGCTCTTGTGGTGGTGGGAGGGTGGTTAGCACATCGGCCTCACAGTTCAGAGGTCCCGGCTTAAATTCCAGTTTGCCTTCCTGTGTGGAGTTTGTGTGTTCTCCCCGTG
The DNA here is from genome assembly GCF_059441005.1 of Hippichthys cyanospilos. Classification (NCBI taxonomy): domain Eukaryota; kingdom Metazoa; phylum Chordata; class Actinopteri; order Syngnathiformes; family Syngnathidae; genus Hippichthys; species Hippichthys cyanospilos. The sequence continues at coordinate 14,340,313 of NC_142378.1, read as the reverse complement.
CCCACCTTGGTTCCCTCCGGGCACTCTGGCTTCCTCCCAGATTCCAAAAACATGCATGGAAGGTGTATTGGAAACTCTTAATTGTCCTTAGCTGAAGGATTTTTTTGTCCCTCTGTGCGCTGCATTTGGTTGGCAAATCAGATCGGGGTGTCCCGCCTACTGCCCGAAGACGGCTTGGATAGGTACCAGCAAGCCAGTGACCCTGGTGAAGATAAGCAACTATAGACAATGGATGGATAGATGTTTTTGCGGTATTCTTATTTTGTATTTGTATAGCTATGTTATTTTGTCTTAGATACATGTAGTTTGTGCTCCGAATGACGAGTAAAATGCTTTTTTGTATAATAAATGATACTAATGTTACATGACGGGCGGCACAGCTGCAGAATGGTTGGCATGTGTGCCTCAGAGTGCAACTGTAGGTTTGATTCCGGACTTCCTGTGTGGAATTTGCATGCTCCACCCGTGCTTGCATGGGTTTTCTCTGGGTACTCTGGTTTCCTCATGCAATCCTAAAATTTGACACTCAAAATTGGCCTTAGGTGTGTTTGTGAGTGTGAATTGTTGTTTGTCTTTGTGTGCCCTGCTAGCAATTGGTTAAGGGTGTATCCCTCCCTACTACTACAGGATCATTTGGATAAACAGTTTCAGATGGATTTTCTTAAATTTTATCACATGTTGCACTATGACCAATCAAACATTCTGGGTTGTACAATAGTGATAAATAGCTGCAAGTTGTGATTTGACTTTTATTAGCCATGCCCACTCTGATAAAGGGTTAAAATTACTAACCATTTTTGTACAGCTTTGCGGCATTGGAGGCTGGTTTTAAAAATATATATCTTCAAAGTGGGGATCCCCTGGTGAAAGTTGAGAAACCAGTACCTCTTTTTTTTCCCTTTAAATATAAATGACTGCTTCATCTATGTTTTCAATCAAATGCACGTTAATTTGTCTACAGAAGTAAAACAACCTTATGGAACAGCCACAAATCCAAAGTCACTGTCTGTGTTTACAATGGGCTTTTCTCTCTGTTTAAAAAGATTAGTACCACTACACCTTGGCTGCTGCCACAGTTTATAAATCTCTAAATGTTCTCATTCTTTTTCCCTCCACAATGTCAAAAAGAAAAATACTAAAATAGCAGACTTTCTCGTCCGTCATTGAGTCATTTTCTCTGGTATTCCAGTGCACTTGAACATAAAGCAGCCACCTTTAACAAAGAACACATTATCTTACTGTTCCCTTCCTTTAACCCTTCTTGTCATTGACTGTATTGCAACATTTCATAGCTTGCAGAACTTGGTTTTTGCTGCTTCTCACAATATAAATCATTTAAATATTTGAAAACAATATTTGGCTATTTTAGTTTGTCTTCCAGCAATATTCATAATATTTACTAAGTACTGTACCACAGTTCCAATAATGTCAGGATGGATGGATGGATGGATGGATGGATGAGGAAAAATCAATGTAATCAGATATGGAATAAGGTTGAAGCCATAAAAAATGTAATAAGAAACACTGAATAATATCAGATGTACAGTAAAAATATTGTAACCAATTCATCAAAAGGCATTTTTTTCCATTTACCACAATGGCATAAAGGTAAACAAGACTTTGCAACTCCTGGGTGAATCCTGGAGATTATAAAATTCTAAAGGTCTATATTGTTAATGTTGCTCTCTAGATGGTAAATTTTTGATTACTCCAACATTTGACAAAGGCAGTTACAAGTTTTGTAACATGGGTGGCAAAAATATTTTCATCTCGAGGCTATTTATTGTCAAAACAATGCACTTGTCTCGGTACATTAGCTTGTCCGTGAACCATATGTTCAAGGTTGGTGAGAAGACTGGTTCAACTGCTAATTGTTTTGAGCTGCAATTTTTTGACAGGCAATTAGATGTTTTGTTCAGATATGCTCTTTAGATAAATATCATTATTTCCAAGTTGTTGCAACGAGGTTGCTTTTGGTTCGGGACGTAGAAACTGGACAGATGTAGATTTGAAGCCAAGCCCACACATAGCTATCATCTACTGTTGGTCATAATGGGCTCTTAGCTGTGAGTGTGAACTTGCATGTGTGCTGAATTGAGAAAGTCTGGATTTCAGTTTCACTTCTCCTCACCTCAGTGCCAGTGTCAACACTGCTGTGGTTCTGAGATACTGGCCACGATTGATGACGAGCTGCTGCACAGCAAAGGCACTGCGGCCATTTGAACATAAGGGTTTGACAGGCCCCTCACTTTTTTTAGGGGGGGGTGCATAGCTGTTCGGCCACATGCTGATCCACTTGAACGCGCCACATCAGACTCACGCAGGGAGTCAGCTCCTTTTAATTCACTGGGGAATCCTAGTAAAAACTGTCTCTTATTTTGATAAAAAGTTACTTTTAGTAATATTCACCAACCAGCCATGTGCACTTTGAGTTCCCCTCTTGAGTAACATGTACATAGAAATGTGTGCATCTATTTTTTTTCTTAACCTTTTCATTTTTTTAAAGTGACCCCAAGCCTTGGACATCTTATTTGTTTTTCTGCTTTCCTCGAAGGCATATCTGGATAACCAACATTTTATTTCAGCTCTACATATACTGAGTTAAGTGGCATTGTGGCATGTCCGGTAGGGAAATTGGACACTCAAAATGTGTTTTTAGATGTGTTTGTGCATGTGAATTGTTGTTTGTGCTTGTGTGCCCTGCAATTGGCTGGCAACCAGTTCAGGGATAAAACTCACGACCCTTGTGAGGACAAGCGGTTAAGAAAACGGATAAAATGGATGGCTGATTCTCGATAACTCTCTCCCCATACATTTCAGTCAAGACAAATTGACATCAAAACCACATAACACACATATGAGTCAGCCCGGTTTGTTCAAGTGATGCGTCAGTATGAATGGCAACTATCAGCCTGTTGGAATTAACGCGTTGTCATCTCTTTACCTTTAAAAGGTTAATGTAATTGCTCTTGTCAGCCGATATGTTGGACTTGAGTGCTGCTAGTTAGCCACTAATTTATGCTAGAGGCTAGGCTAAGTGCAGGCAACAGGCACCAACCAACGAAATGCAGCATAATAAGGTCGTTTTCAGTCAACTTTTGTCGCGACATACTTCCTGGAACAACTTAAAAAAAAAACTTTTGTGTCAAAATACAGCCATTGTGTCAGACCAGTAATAAGTACTTAATTGTCCTGTAGACGTACATCCATTGCGTCAATCGGAAGTATATGGACAGAATGCAGTGTGTGTATAATACAAAATCATTGCATTCTCTTAGTTCACTCTTAGATAGCACTAAAGTCTACTCATGGTCATTTTAATACATTGATTTTGTTGGACTTATTTTTAACACCAGAGCCGGGGGGAAAAGTAGTTTTCAAATCTGTCTTTTCCATGTTTGAAATGGCATTAACTTCTTTTTACTTTTGTCTGACAAATCGTTAAAACTGAAATGTGACATGTTTCACATTTGCAGTGTATCTTTGTATAAAATACAGGCTTGTATTATTTAGAAGATTTATTATTAACGGAGAACTTCTTTCTTGTTAAAACAATTAGGAATGTAAGAATATATGCCTGGCGTTTCAATTTGGAAGCTGAGTGTCTGTGTGTGTGTGTGTGTGTGTGTGTGGGGGGGGGGGGGGGGGGGGGTGATCTTTTACATGAATTCTCATGGGAAAAATTGTTTTGATTCAGTGTATGTAACTAATAGTTTAAGGAAAGGGAGTGCCTTTGTGCTTGTGTTTGTATTGCTTAAATTACAAAATGTGAGTGGATGTAGTTCTTGACACATACTGCCAACCAGTTGGGTCTTTCACACCTCTACCGTCTATGTAACACAGAGACCAGTTCTCATACCCACGCACTCAGTCACACACGTCTGACACACTTGCAGCCTGACATTAAGCACCGTCAAATAAGTGCACACAGTTACTCTTACAAACCCTATCTCTCACATGTGTTTGGTTAAGCCCTCGACGGGGCTTAATTGCCGTCTTGTTGTAGATTCTTTTTAGCTCGGTGCTGATTGATTGGGGATCAGAGCCCTAATATGGCTCATAAGGGATAGGCCCTTTGACATGGTCTGGTCCCTGGGCGCCACTACTATTTGAAACGAGAGATCCAACCAGAACCCACCCCCACCCCACTCCACCAAGCTTGGATGCCTCTTACTTCATTTTATGAAACATCACACAGTCGGAGGCTGGTGTGTGTGAGCACTTACATGTGGTCCTGATGGATGTGCTACCTGCTTATAATATAATCACAAGTCAGACTCGGCATTAGGTTATAGATGTCTCTTAGTGTGGCGGTGTTGTACTCTTAGGCCCCACTTCCTGTTTCCCGTTTCCCAGAATCCCAGGTTTCTGTCTGACGGCGATCCTGTTGGCAGGTCTGCTCAAGGTCACGTCTGGTAAAGTCTGTGCTTTCAACTAAGTGTGTTCATGTATGTGTGTGTGGTTTGTTTGAACCATGGTTTCTCCCAACGGGTCACAAGCTTGAAATGGGGTATGCGGCGTTCCCCTGAACTCTGCCCCCTAGACACACACACACACAGTCACACGCACGCACACACGCTCACACGCGCAAACACACACACACACACACTCTTAAAAAAAACATATATGCACAGAAAGTGTTCTTTCTTTGCCCTTGGTGCTGGTAGGGTGTATAAGGGCAGGCGACAAAGTCTACCTTGAGCATTTCCAAGTATAAATAGAGGCTTTTGTTTGAGGGACTCAGATTCCACAGGTATGAGCCAGAAATTATTAATTTGTAGAGCTTTACTTGAACAATGCTGTTTGAAGTAATGTGCTGGACTTCTTTTGAATCTCCTTTTATCGCTTTAGCATTAAATTGATAAGTGAAAGGAAATGCAAAATGTATTCCTCATGAGAACTGTATTGGCCATCTGTTGTGGTTTACCAATGTTGTGGTTTAGAGCCTGCTAATTTAGCTTGCATTTCATCAGTAAAACTAGAGCAAAATAAAACTGCAACAAATTAACCAAATGTTCCTATACAACACTGTGTAACCTTAAAAATTCTATTCATATGAAAAAAGAGTTTACTATTTCTTAGCTTTTGCCTTTTTTGGCATATGAAGGTGATCCTTTGTAAAGCACTACACTAAATTTACCATTTTGAATTTCATCAAGTTGTTTGGTGGCAAGGTAGCTTGGTGGCTAGCACATCCACCTGACAGTTCCTGGGTCATGTGTCCAAATCTAAGTTCGAGGCTTCTTGTGTGGCGCTTCTTTTCCCTGTGCTTGTTTGGATTTCTCTGTATAGGCTACACCGCTTTTATCCTACATTCCAAAAGGATCTGTAAGATTCGCTGTAAACCAAGCCGTCAGGTGTGAATACTTGTTTGTAGGCTTTACATGGTCAGAGAGTGGATTTATGAGCCCTGGTAATTCTGTATCATGACAGTTAATATTGTATATTGGAATTAATTGCTAAAAAAGTTACAACATTTTGGTTTCATAAAATGCATTGCACAGTGTAACTGACGGGATCATATATGTTTGTGTAGTTTACTGGATGTCAAATAACAACTTCCTTGCATTGTTCATCTAGTCATTGCTTATAAAAATTAAGATTTGCTTTGTTTTGAATGACAGGTCCGCAGAATGACAACAAATTCCTGCCAAATTTAAAGGGACAAGGATATGATTAAGATGTGTGTACAATAATAATGACAGCGGTGTTACTTCTACACAACTACTGTAAATGTTTAGAATACATGAAAGTAAAATGTTCAAGCAATCTGCAACTATCGACATTTGAAGAGAGAATTGACCAATTCAAATAGGCTAATTAATCGATTCGGCCCTGATTTTCACACATCGAGCGTCAACAGTTAGCTCATTTCTGTTGATTGTTAAAACCCATCTGTCTATACTTTTTTCCTTACGCATATACTACCATACTTTTTAATGTCTTGTGCTTTAAAATTCACCTGTAACTATCATGGAGAAAACTGACTTTGATCAGAGTGTAAGTAAATTTTTAATAACCAGTAAAAAGCCGTTCTGACGTATTTCTCTATTTATCAACTGTTTGTTTTCTGTGCAAGCCTTCACAACAGATTGTGCCAGATTTTTTTTTTTTTTTTTAATGACTTGCACATTGCGTTTCCCTTCCCCTTCATAAATGTTTTAGCAACTGCTCATCACTCACATCAAAAAATATTTTAGGGTGCTTTTGTTCAGACGTGTGTGTTCTTGTCCTATAAGCACCGTCAGTAACCAGTCAGGCAAAACATGTGTACTCCTGTACACGGTGTCTGTTTTTGTACATGCAGATTAAGCTCTGTGATGGGAGCAGTAACTCCGTCATAAATCATGCCGAAAAACTTTTCTGTGTGATTTACATCAAGGAGTCAACCAGAGTGGAAAGTTGATACAATTCCAGCGACAAATGCTAAAATTATTGCGAGTTCAGTTTAAATTGTAAGCATGCCTGTTTACTTGTCGAGCAATAAACAGATCATGTATTGTTTTATCTTTTGAATGGATGACTGTTTTATTAAATTTATACGTAGAACAAGCTTACACAGCGAAAGATTTATCAACCTCTCTTTAGAATTTGGAATACCCATGATACTCAGCAACTTTTATCCTAGTAGGATCACATTAAAGTGCCTTCTCTGTCTTTTCCATAGATGGTTGTGAATTAGCAGCTCTACAAATATCGTATGGGCGTATGTACATGTAGAGGAAATCCTTGATTTACAACAGATTTTTGTTTCAGCAAAGATACTAACCTAAAATAACACATTCGTTCATGATTACGGGAAATATTCTTATGAAACATTTAGCTATTACACAGTCAACTGAGAATCACTTTAAAAAAAATCATTTTGTTCCTGGGGTTTGCTTGCACACATGAAGAGGTACAAAGAAGATCATATACACAAAACATCATAGGTTGTGACCACTGAAAACACGTGTCTACACGTGTGTACATCTGTCAAAACAGCAGAATCACACACTCACGTTGCTAATAAGATGACTGACACATTTTCTCCCCACCGGGATCTCTGATACAAAGCGGCCCTTCTGGGGGAAATGATATCATCAGATCAAGCTTGTTGAGAAATGACTTGACTGAGGTCAGGCCGTTCCCTGCATGCTGAATCAACGTGTACTACAGTGTGTGTTGTTATTGGAAGTCTTTAGCCACGGTGATGTCTTCCAAACCAAGTGGCCAAATTTATAACAAATTAAAAAAAAAAACAGATACTTGATAAAGGTGTCTAAGTAAATCTAACACAAATCCAGTGCTTACACTCTTTCCCTCAAGTCATTTATACACAGAGACATTGTGTTATGATTGTTGGAAATATAAATTATGGATTCTGTGAAACATACAGGAAGTGTACTTCACTGAAGCAGACATAGACAGCATCTATTTGGCAAGGCCAGGAAAAATTCACGCACCAGTTTTGCACTAAAAAAAACTAAAGTAGAATGTCTGTCATAGTTTTGTGGCAGCGTCTTTGGTCCGTGGATGATGAACGTGATAGGCATGCCTCAACTTCCTGTACCACCAAGATAAAAAAGCCATATTCCCACCCAGCTGTATAGTTTCGTTTGGTCAAAGACCTTTCAGTTTCCAACCATATTCTAGGTTTGGTTGCCATACAAACATAGAAATAACTTAGCATAATACCAGTGTGAGAGAAGATTGAAAAAGGGTACAGGGCTGCTTATTAACATAAACATCCATAAACAAGAAACAGGGTTTCTTGTAGTCATTTTGTATTCTTCTCATTCCATGCCTGTTCTCAGATTGAAAACATGAAGCACAACCAATTGTTAAGTGAACATTGACAATAGTCGTACTTTCTCATTATGAAGAACACAAAGTATGGTCTCATAAACTTGATGAGACCATTCTTGAGAACAGAGTGTACTTCCTAAGAATGCTAGTCTCATTGTAATTGGAACAGCAGTGTGTGTGAGTGAGTCCTCTTGTCAGCTATCAATAAAACGCTTCTTGGGATATATTCTCAACCAGGTCTTCACAATTATGTCACTCACCAACACATCCTTGGTTTAAGCGAGCAGACAAAAACAACATCCTGTGTGTTCTTAGTTTATGGATGTTTATACGTTAAATTTGACTTGCATATGAAGAGAACTATATCATGACGCACACAATTTACCACACCAAACAGCCAGTGGCTAGGCGAGGCTTGATGCTTTCAAATAACTATGGAGGCTGGCCTACCTTAGCAGCTAGGCTAACCCAGAAAGCTATGTTAGCACAACTCAGCAATTCCAAAGTTTAATTGGATACAGTACTTGCTTCCGTTATACCCACTCTGCAGCTGCAGTATGTCAACTGCTACAATTTGGAATCAGTGCATTTGTTTATAGATTTTCTGCCAATGATTTAAGTGCACGATATACAGAAACCATTGTAGGGGAGAGTTCGTTTTATGTGCAAACTCATCCAATGTTAAGTTTTCAATTTTTAATGAACTTGCTCAGTTTATAGTCCACTTTTGAAAAAACAAGAGCTAAGACCAATACACTATGTTACTACAAGTCATTACGCCCCTAAATTACTGCTGTCAAGATATAGAAAACAATTTCGAATAATTAATTAAGATCTGTGGATAATTTATCTCATCTCATTTCATTCTCACCTAAAACATCTGATAAAAACTTTGAGTTTTTTACTTTTTAATTTGAAAAATGTAACTTGCAATGTATTATTGTGGCAGATCAAAAGATTCATCCTGATTGGCCATTTATTTTCTTGACTGACTAACAGATGCAGTTGTAACCATTTACAGTCACTTCTGCTTTTCTTTTTCTCTTTGTTTTTTCTTTTTCTTTTTTATTTATTTATTTATTTATTTATTTTTTTTACGAGTAGCCCCAGCTGCTGGCTGCAGCCAATTACGACCGTGCTGTTTTTTTTGGTCAATCACCAAATAATTAGAAATTAGCAACAAAATGAAATTGTACTGTAAAGGAATACAATGACTTGAAGTAATCCACGAATCCAATTAAATTACAGTAATGCAGTGTTGTGTTTTGAAGCGAAAACGGGTACAATAAATGTGTTAATGTTATTGCAAGCCGGCGGGGAACAAAAGCGGTTAAAGGTAGTCATTGCTGAAGCCTCTTATGATACATCTGGCCTGTGAGTGAGCCCTTACATCAACCCAAGTATGTTAAGACATTTTCAATTGACACCTGAAATGAGCAATGGAACAGAACAGAGCTGTACTGTTTGGTGGAAAGATTGAGACAGAGTTTTCCAATGATAGATTTTATGGATGAATGAATTGAACTTTTCATCTAGCGCCCTGATCAAATCAAATTTCTAATTCCAAGTGACAGAACGGCCTGTCGATTAGTCTCCAAATAGTTGAAGAACTGGCCGTTCCTCTCCTAACTTCAGTTGCCTCTTGTTTCCTGCATCTGCCAGTGGACTCTAAATCTCTCGCTTCTTCGCTGACAGAAGCCTCTTTTATTGCATTCAGTAAGCAGCAGTAACACGAGGACCCTTTCTTTCTCTATTGTGTTTAACACAGTGCCTCAGTTGCCCTCGCTCGCTGTTCATTCCCAGTGCGGTCATGGGCCACTGGCAGCCACAGACCTCAGTCAACCTCAGTCTCTCGTGACCATTTTGGCTGCCTGTCAGTGAGAGATCATTATATGTTGCAACTATGTATGTATTCTGCATTTCATCAGAGTTAGGGGGTTGCGGGCTATCACTAATCGCACTCCCACCCACTTTTTTTATAATCTACAAATGTTGAATATCAGCCTTTTCCAATTGGCTGTAAATGACTTTATTTTTTAACACTTTTTTTTTTTAAACTGGAAATGATGCCCAACTTGTGAGATCAACTGTTTTTTGGAGGAAACTTTTTCCCTCATAGGCAGTGCAAAACTGCATATGTATGCAAAAAAAGTCTCTATGGAAAAAAGCAACATAAACATGGTTCTGGCGGAGCTTCAAGAAAGGTGTTTTTAGTCTGTCTATTTTTAGTTGACTGACCCGGCTTGGTCATCCTTTTTTTTTCCTGGGTTAGGCATCTGAGCCCATACAGAGAGTCAAATAACCTATTGTATAAATATACATACTGCAAGTACACATTAAATCATTAAAGACAAGTTTGATCCTTCCATAAGTCACATCCTGCATGTATCACAGGTAAGCTTTTAAGCTGTGATGAAATGTATGACTTCCACGGTGCCGTCTGGATCTGAAGCAAATCTCAGAAGTGTGTCTTTGAAGACGACGTCAGCACGCTGAGGTGCCCCCCCCCCCCCCCCCCCCCCCCAATCAGGATGTTGCAGCTATGACCTCACCCTGTTGGCAGCTCATCTCCTCTTCACTCAACACCAACCGCAACCAAACCCTGAAATCTTAAATGTCATCAAGGATCCACCCCTTTGCCTCAAATCCCATTTTTTAAGGTCACCCCATCCCCAATCCCCACAATCTCACCTCCACCCCCACCTAAAGTGTTGAGTTTTATGTTCCCCAACCCACAAACACGTGACTCAAACCCATCACTCCAAGTTGCTCTCCAAGACATTGCATCCCAGTTGCTCTTTGTTGCCTTTGATTGAAGAAGAATGACAGTATAGAAAAAAGCTACAGTAATTGCAAAACATTTTAAAGACAATGCACTTAACTATTGTAACTTGAGTGACAATCCCACACTCCAAAAAGATGAATGGCATGTGTATTGGACACTCTAAATTATCCTTAGGTGTGAATGGGTGCTTGAATGGTTATTCGTCCCTATGTGCCCTGCATTTGGCTTGCAACCATCTCAGGGTGCCAACCGCCTACTGCCCAAAGCCAGCTGAGATAGGCACCAGCGACCCTGGTGTGGCTAAGCAGCTATAGAATATGGATGGATAGTGTTGTATAGTTTTCAATTGATTAAATTGGGAATTTCTTCTTCTTTATATGTACATCTGCATTGAACACGTGCTTATTCAAGCGCCATCAATCGCAGAAGTTTTATATGTAATGATTTATTCTTTTCGATTCCATGTTTTCCTACATCCTTTTTTTGATTGCAGTTTTACAAAGCCTAATAAATGTGTCGTCAACCTGCGTGGTGTATTTCATAAATCAAGCACTGTGTCTGCACTTTCAGTGGCGCCACCCAGGTGTTCATATGGATGTGAGTCAGCGCGGTGCTGCAAGAAAAACATGGCTGCTAACAGAGGGCTTCCCTCAATAAATAATGAGGTTGGAAAAAAATGTTATTGAACAATGAATCAGTGTCCTCAATTTGGTATTTAAGGTTTTGTGGTGAGTCTAGTCTTTCTTTTTGTATTGATCTGGATCACAGATCGAGCATGAAGTTTTCCCTTTGCCCTTGGCACCGGCGTATGAAATGAAAGGCTTTCAATAACTATACTAACCACATACTGCATAACAGCTTATCGACAACTGCACTTGATACTCCTCGCTTGGGATGCAGTACAGGTTTTAACACATGCAAATACAATTAGATTTATGCACTGGGATCATTTTCAGACATGTATATATAGTATTATATGTGTATTTCTCTGACTCTTCACTTTCTCCTTCAATCTTCAATGGGAAGCATCCTTTAAAGTAGCAAAACAAACTTCTTTAAATTGTACACAGCTGTGAAATTTGCTTTCTTCTAAAACCCTTATTTTTTGCATACTGTCCCCACTTAAATGTTTAAGATCATCAAATAAATGTAAAAATTAAAAAAAACCTAAGTGAATATAAAATGCAGATTTTCAATGGTGATTTTATTTATCAAAGGAATACTAAACATATTTTTCATATTAAGTCATATTTGTTCACGACTTAGCAATGAGGAAGAGAGTGGCCAAAAATGGCATCTGACTCCAAGTTCCAAGGCGTAGGACATTTCTGACCAAAAGAACATGGATTCCCTTACTTATATCATTATATCTGGAGTGAATGGAACAGTAGCCTATTTCAGAAAAAAAATATCACAGCAACAGTCAAACACGGCGATGGTAATGTGATGGTCTGGGCCTACTTTGTTATTTCGGGGCCTCGGCTACTCGCTGTGATTGATGAAATCAGGAATTCTGCCATTATCATAATGATCATCTAGGCACCATTTATTAGATTTGGGAGGAAAGCCAATAGTGAATAGGTATTTTTGTGTCCTCAAAATATATCAATTCTTGACTTCAAATCAGCATTTTATGCTCAATTTGTTTGGTATTTACTACATATTGATTATTAAAGTGAGGAAAGTTGGGGCACGGCCAATTAATCGGCTGGCCAATCAAATTGGTCAATTATAACCGTTCAGATATCGCGAAAAATAATCGAATGGCTGATATCAACCGATAATTTGAACTTTTTTACCTTTACACTATGTACGCTATCCTATTACAGCAGATGTGTTCAATTTACAATGCTGACATTATTTGTTACGCATCAATCTATACCATAACCTTTTATGTTTAATTAATCATGATTCATGTTACACTATTTTTGGATTTTTTTAATACTCTGTGTGCCAAGTACTGAAAACCAGGATAACAACTTTCTTGAATATCTCAACTAAACATTCTTGTACAAAATAAGATTTGCTTTATTTCTAACGACTGGACCACAGAATATCCTTACTAGCAAATTTCCTGATATATATTTAAGTGTTAAGTATGATATACTCTCAACTAATGGTAACACAAACACATGGTAAGGAATAATGGCTTAAGCACTTTATTACTGAAATGCATTGAACCACTTTGGGAAATCAACATTTTGTTTTTGTTTTTTCCAAACAATATATTTAGAGATATAGCTAGCTATTTACGGGGAATAGGTATCAGGACAGTGAAAATCCACATATAACTGATGCCCATTGAAATGCAGATTTTTACTTGTTTTTTGTTATTCATTGTGACATTTTTCATTTATCAGCCTATTAATCTGAATTTTTTCACGACACTGGATGTAACTATTGTGTTGGCATAAGAAAAAATAATTTGATCCCTAAAAACATGCTACGTTTACCAACAAAGGCCGTATCATTACCAAGATGAGGCTTTCAATTGAAAAGCTCGGGGGGAATTGGAAGCAGACAGGGCAGCATGATTACCAATGTGGTTTGCACATCTGCCATATGATTCTGAGGTTCGTATTTGAATCCAGGCTCCAGCCTTCTTGAGTGGACTTTGCCTGCCCCCTAGGTTTTGCACATTCCAAAGATATTAGGTTAATTTGAAGATTTTAAATTGCCTATAGGTTTAAATTTGAGTGTTACTGCTTGTTTTTCGATGCATCCCATTGGTGACTGGTGCCCACCTCTTGCCCACTGTCAATTGGGAGAGGTTCCATTTCACTGTGACTCCAATGAAGGACGACCACTCTAATTGGATAGTTGGACAAACTGGAGAAGTATCAACCTTTGGACATATTTGCTTGGTTTGAAGCTGTTTGTCTTGGTTGCAGTTACATTTTCCTGGTCGGACGTGGACTGCACTGTGGTGAATGGTATGCTCGAACATATTATTTGCGCGTCTGTGGCAAAAAAAAAAAAAAAAAAAAAAAAAGTTACAGTGGCTGTATATCTATTATCTTTAATGGTGCACAATAAAACTGACCTCCTGTCTGCCTGGACATATCTCACTAAATACCATGTGTGACTTTTTCCATATTCCATTTCAACAGTAACAGTTCAACCAATCAAGACCCTAAAATATTTTTCTGCATGATTCCCCTTCCCACTATACCCTGTCAGTGATGATTTACACCTTTAAAACTTATTGCCAAAGGAAAATATCTGAAGATGTGCGTAGCTTGATGATTTAAGTGCTACCGCAGAATTCTAAATGCCGTGTAAAAAAAATTGTTACTACGTTGTCGTAGTCATAGTTTAGTGTGTTTTGCTTCTATGTGTATTAAACATCTATTTAAATGTATATGAATGTGGCGGACACATGGCAAGCGCTGACCTTGATCCCTCAGTCACTTAACACTCCTCGCAGAGAGGGAACCTCATGACCCCTTGCTCACTCGATGATGCCCTTATAACTTAGGGTGACGGTGTGTGCGCATATGTCAGTGTGTGCATTTCCTCACTTGCATCTAAGCATTTGGGGCAAATTTGTATCATTTGCACAAGACTTTAAAACGTTCTCAAACTCAATTGTTTGGACGAAGACAAAATAAAGGAAAATAATCCTCCAGGTGTGTGCACTGCTTCGATTATTTTAATAGTCCTTGTGCTTTTATTACCTATAATTCAGAGGTTTGTTCATTTTTGAAAGTCTGAAGTTTGATATTTAAAAAAATGCAATAAAACTGAACTTATTTTTGTGAAGGGAGATTTGTTGCCGAAGTGGAGAACAGGAATATGTTTAAATAGGTGTGGGTCCATGAGGTTGTTCTTCAGTCAGCCAATAGCTACAATATGTTTCTGTGTGGTGTGTGTGTGTGTGGGTTAAGGCCATACAAAACATGATCACGCACTATCCTCCTCATATATTGCCGGTCTTAAGGTCCCATATGGCACGACTTAGAGCACATGACACAGTGATCTCACACCGAACGAATATTCAGCATGTGGCTTTTTGTGTGGGGTGTCCTTGCACAGCTCCATTTATGAGCTGCAATTTCAGTTTCAAAGCAGCATGGTGTAGCGTTTCTAGGTCTCTTTCGGATAAAAACACAACATGGAGGAAGGTGATATTAAATGTGAAGTGAATATGAAGTAGACGTTGTACATTTGGTTGTGAAACCATCATCACGACTTCCCTCCCCCATCTCTCCTTGGTGCATGTGTTTCAGATTATGCCACATGGGGATATCGGAGTGCAATAAACTGTAAAAAGTCCAAAGACTCAAACATTAATTCGTCATGTAGTTTACACCCTGAAGCGAGACGCGTGCTTTAATGCTGGGACTCTTGATTTAAATGGAACTAATGCAGGAAGACAGAAATTTTGGTTTAGCATACGATTTGCTGGTATTGGTTATCATTCACAGGGGGCCCTCTAGTGGCTCAAATATGTAATGGACTATGGGCACAGGCGTGATAAGACTCTCGTGTCATTGTTGTAAAACTCAGCTTTAATTAAACTACAGATGTTCTTATATTCATTTGTTTTGCATTTTTTCAGGGAAGATTTTGATGAGGAGGGGTTCTGTCAGCCGTACAGGGGCATCGCCTGCGCCCGCTTCATCGGTAACCGCAGCATCTTTGTTGACTCGCTGCAGATGCAGGGCGAAATAGAGACCCAGATAACAGGTGAGAAGCATTCATCTGCTTCCTCAATAATAAACTTTAGCTACTTTACCTCTTAATTATTATGTAAAGTACCTTTTCTTACAAATAATCAGGGCAATGTCACTTCTGAATAGGGTTGCAAATTGTTGTGGTTTCTTTTTGTTTCTTTTTGTTTTGTTTTTTTTACAAAAAATTATCATATTTTCCTGGCTATGTTGCCCTTGCTACTGTTGTTAAACAATTTGTACTATTCAAAAGTTACAATATTCCATTGTTGTATTTTTTCCTATGGCAAAATTTTGGCTTTCAGCTTTTCCAATTGATCTCAAGTTATGACTGAGCATGCCCTTCGTGCCCTTTTTGGATCTTACAAGACGGTTCTCAAAATGCGATTTAAAAAAAAAAAGGGCAAATGCAAGTGCTCATTTTTGATCAAAAACACAAATACATGTTCATTCTAGTCAAACAAACTTGCTTTCTGTACAATTATAAGCATTACAGGCGATAACATTTAATGTTATTTAAAACAAAAAAAATTAGAGGCTTTTTCTCACAATGGACATTCATGGCAGTTCGGTAATACGGTATCTCTAATGCTTGCAGAGTTGACCCATCAAGCCACCTCTGAAAATATTTAGATAAAATAATGGCATTCATAAATTATGGTATCGTCTCATTTTGCTCTCTAAAATTCATTGTTACAGTTACTTGTAACACTATTCTATTGTATTCCTGTACATTCTTGTAAACTCTCAATTCAAATGGAAGAGTTTAATGAATTGCAAAGCCCAAAATTCCATGTAAAATTTCCAATAATGTGTAGTTCATATCAGACATAGTGTAACTTATTGCATCACATCTCATTGCTGCCCTATAAGCCAAAGCTTTTTCTTTAACAACCTACAGTTATATTAAAATAGTTCTAAATATTTTTATACTTATCCATAGACATATTATAATTTAGGGATTTAATATAATTTAACAGCATTTTGAATTATTTAAAATCTTTACTCATTTAACTGAAACAAGCTGTGGGCTAAAGTAATGCATATGTTGCCGATTCAACTAATGATATCACCCTTAATCTGGGTTGTGAGGACCAGTGTCAAAGCAGATTTACGATGCCGTGAATTTGTAAGAGGTGTGAAGTACAACGTTTAGCAGTCTTACATTTCAAAAGATATTGAGGTATTAAAAAAAAAAAATCACCTTATTTGAAAAACTTATGCTGGTGGTTTATAGGAAATAGCCACTTACCACGTTCACCTTTAATTGCCTGTCCCCCTCACAAAAAGCTGCTTTTGTGATGAATCCCACCACAAAGAACCATGTGTTTGCAATAAATGCACAGTCTATGAATCATGCTCTCACGCATTTAAAACTGCAGATTTTTATTGTCAGTTGATCACTTTGATCCATGAGTCGTGTGAACAGTCAACAACGTGAGTGCAGCATTTGTGTTTTATTAAACATGTATGGCCCATGTTATTGACTGTAAAATAAAGACAATCATAAATGAATAAATACATGCATACGTAGATAAATACACAGATACCGGTAATGCAAAAAGGGAAACTATGTTCCTGCTGTGTCTCTGTAACTGACTTTGCCCACTTTTCGTCGCCAGCGGCCTTCACCATGATCGGAACGTCCAACCATCTGTCCGATCGCTGCTCTCAATTTGCCATCCCGTCCCTGTGCCACTTTGCCTTCCCGACTTGTGACCGCAGCTCAGGGGCCGACAAACCTCGGGACCTGTGCAAGGATGAGTGTGAGATCCTGGAGAATGACTTGTGCAAAACTGAGTACATCATCGCCCGCTCGAACCCCATCATACTGAAAAGACTGAAGCTGCCGAACTGTGAGGACCTAGCGGCTTCAGACAGTCTTGAGGCAGCCAACTGTCTCAGGATCGGCATCCCTATGGCGGAGCCCATCAACAAAAGTAAGGCACCTCTGTTTCCATATTTTACAAAGTCTGCAGAATATAACAGCCAATGTAATACAATCAATTTTAACTGATACCTTCAAACGAGTGCTCATGTCAAAAACGGGTTTCTTGTCACAGCATCATAACTATTAATTTGGTGACCAGTGATCATATTTTAACCACAATAGAGGGTGAAATCTTAGAAAGACTTGACTAAAGACAATCAATCCTGAGATTTATTATCTTTATTAAAGCATAATTTTTCATGCCACTCCTTCCTAACTCATTGATATTGCGCACTGTAAACTAAAGAAATCAAACACTTCCATTCACAAAAGGACTGAACTTAATGCGATGTTGGATCAGCAGTAGCGCTATAACTAACAAGTTCTTTACCTATTGATTTTGTCAATTAACCAATGAATTGGTTAAAAAAAATATATGTATTGAAAATAGTGCTAGAGATAGTTAAGAACTGTAATGAATTGATCTAATTCATATATTTTTAATCCCACCAAAAGATTTCTGACAAATAATTGAGAGAAACTCTCCAGAACACATTTATATAAACCGTGTTATGGCAAAAGGTTGACAAAAATAATTGGCTTCAGTCATTTCATTTCTTTAACATTTTCGTTCTGCTTTATTTGTGACTAGTCCCAGGTGCCGGGTGCAACCTTAATTTTCCACCATCAGGAGGCGTAGAGCTGTTTTTTGTTAATTGCCAAATAAGTCTCAAATGCAGGTTTCTCAGGTTCAATTTGGGAAAAGCTTTGCTATGGCTCGCTATATTACCACCTTACTACCGTCTTTGTTACTTCGGCATTGTCAGTTTAAAGAAAGGGGTTTAACAAATGTCAAGTGTGCTTTCATCTCTCAGCTTCGTTTTTCCCATTTCCACTCTTTGTCAGATCACAAGTGTTACAACAGCAGCGGCTCAGAATACCGCGGCACCATCAGTATGACCAAGTCGGGCCGTCAGTGTCAACCGTGGAACTCCCAGTATCCCCATAGCCACAACTTCTTGGCTGTCCGCTACCCGGAGCTCAACGGGGGTCATTCGTACTGCCGCAACCCAGGAAACAAACACGAGGCCCCCTGGTGCTTCACCCTGGATGAAGGGGTCCGCATGGAACTCTGTGACATACCCATCTGTGGTGCGACATTGTTTACTTGCAAATTTTAGTCATGGTGGACAAGTAATAATTGAGTCTAAAGTTTACAATCAGCGCATGTGTGATTTTATTCCGTTCTCCCCTCTAATTTTCTGTGAAGACCATAAGGAGAAGTCTGGCGGAGGCAACATGGAGATCTTATACATTCTTGTTCCAAGCGTGGCCATTCCATTGGCCATTGCCTTGCTGTTTTTCTTCATTTGTGTGTGCCGCAACAACCAGAAGTCGGCCAGGCCGCCTGCCCCTCGCCAGCCCAAACCGGTCCGTGGGCAAAACGTCGAGATGTCCATGCTCACAACAGCATACAAGCCAAAGGTATGTCACATCCTAAAATGAACCTCTGTGCCCTTCTAGGTTTGCCTGAACTACAGTGAAAGTATGTTTCTCATCTGAGTCTTGTTCATTGTTGTTTTGACCTAATTCTTTTTGAATATACTGTAAATCTCAATATTATTTCGAATTGCAGTCTGGGAGAACAAGGTGTGGGCGTCGGAGGGGAGGAGAAACTAATAGTCTTGGACAGGTTCTGAGTGACGATTGCATGTAGAAATGCTGATAAAGAATTTAAATGCGAATGAATGGACAGTCCAGGAAGTTACTATAATTATGAGGGCTGTTCAAAGCAATTATTACATAGTGGTCACACACCAAATGACTAAATCCAGTTAGCTTTGCCTCCAGAGAGACTCAAAAAAACTCATGTTATTCCTTCCATGCAATTGTGATTTTTCAGAGAATTGTTGAAGAATAGCACATAAAAAAGTATAATTTTCAGAAGGGAAAATGTTTAAAAAAGTCATTGTATTGAAATGTTTCCTGATTTTTTTTTCCATCTATATTTAGATAGAAATGTAATCTTAGAGTTTTTGTATAAAGTTTGTCATGTAACCTGGAGCAGATTTTTCAAACTGATTTTTGTCATGTGCCACATTGTAGTGTGTACAATTGAGCTTTCATATTGGAAACTGCTGAATTTTGTAGCTATACATGCACACTTTTGATCACATATAACCACACATTCTATGATAAACACTTGTAGTCTCTTTCGGGCTAGCCTGTGGTGACTCTAAATGAAGTCTTGTGTTTGCCTTTTGAAGTCATGAGAGCAGACTGCAAGAGGGAGTCAAAACACAGCACCTCTAAGTGTGCGTTCAGTCCAATGGCCCGCTGACTTTTGCGTTTGTGTGTGTGCATGTGCATGTGGTGGAGATCTTCATATCGTCTCCATCAAAGCCCAGCAGGTCCTGGAATGTTTGACTGCTCTTCTTTTTGTTGCTCCCGCACTTCACCTGATGTTATAGCAAACTAGTACTCCAGCAGCACACGTTTAAGATTGTAGTTCTCTCAAGGCTGCACGTCTCTCTGTGTTTGACCACATCATGAGATGCACTGTCTGCCTTTGTTCGAAGCAGAATGCATAATAATCATGTCAATATCTATGCAGGCCGCCATGGAATATGGCAGAGGTGTCAGGCGTCATTAATATCTTTTTATTTACTTTTTGGCGGTGAGGTGAGGGAGACAGACTGAAGGTTGCTGACCCACTTGATGTGGTTGAATGACCTTTTGCCTGGTTCAAAGGGTTCAAAAGGAGCTTCTAACTGTGCAATGTATGAATGGAATTGTCATGTGGAAAGTAGAGGGTCCATCTGGGTAAATGTGATCTTCCATAACAGTTTGAAAAGATGATTCTCAACTTAATTTCAGATAGAGTCAGCCATTAAACTCCAAATGGTTAGCTACTTAGTTGATATGTTTGATTTTTAGAATAACAAACAATCTTTCAGTCATATTACAGTTTAGTGAACACAGTTTAGTTTAAGTCTCTTTTGTGTCATTTCTAGCTTAAAGCTACCCATTTAAAAAAAATGACAAAAACAAAATCAGTGTCAAAAAGTAAATATGTACTGAAGTGTAATTTATGAGCCTGAAACAAAAACAAGTTGAATAGATAGATGTTAACATCTCATAGCATATCTACAAACCAGCAAAGCGTTCCTTTTTGGCTTCTGTGTAAGATCACACAAGGGTCAATGCCTGTGACAAACCACTTAGATACACATACACAACACTTACACACAAAATGTGGCAGTGTAAGGAGGATCTGAGGCTTTGGGTGGGGTGAGAAGAAGGGGTGAAACAAACTTTTAACTAAAAACATGTGTCGCATAACATCACACACACACACACACACACACCCAGCCCGCCTTCAGAGCTCGTGCGGGGAGGTCAGGCATGTCATTGCGCGACTGGCGAGCGTCTCAGGTCTTTGTATCTGTCAATTTGAAATTGTTTGACATTCTTTCAATTGTTAAAAAAAAAAAAAAAATCCACTCGACATCTCGTGGTTGCATGCAAACTATAATGTTTAATTATCATCAAGTATATTTATCTGTCATGAACTTTGAACATTGGACATGTATTTGTTGAAGTAGTCTCCCCAAATATGATACCTAATGTACTTCATAGTTAAATATGAAATCTAAAGTCATTCATAGTTAAGCATATGTTAACGGTGTTAAATGCAATTTTATAAGATTACTCTGGCATATTTTTTTGCATGTATGCATTTGTGCAGTTCGCTATGTGCTGTGCAATAAAAGATATATACAGCCGAATGAAAATCCTCCTTGAGATGGTGATCTCGCTTTAAAAATATTTCCTTGTGCGATTGACATATAGGTATTTATTACATGTCCACTGTGCCTTTAAACCAAGAGTGCCATCTAGAGTAGCAAAGAAAATATAAATAGTAAATCATGAGGCTTCATGTTCCCATCGTGATTTTATATACTGTGAGTACTGTATATAAGTATCTTGGTTTCATATTTTCTTTCTATTCAAAGTATGACAAATATACTAGTGAAGCAGGCACTAGCAACAATGGAAATTTTCATTGTTTTCTACTGAAACCTTCACGGTATCATCATTATAAGTGCATCCAAATTACGCATATTTTCCTTTTGAATTTCAGCTGTTCAAACCTGGTTTGATTTAGGGAATCAACTCAACAATGCGTTAACATACTGGATTCATACTCATGAAAAACAATACGATAAATCATTTCTTTATCTTATTGTTTTTAATGAGTCGGGCATGTTGGCAATGTTAACTTACTTTATTACAATATTATTCATGAACCAGCAGAGCTATCTGTTAGCAGGACACGTATCTCTGTATTTTGCTTTTTCTTTTTTTTAAATTGTGCGTAGTTTCACATGAAAGCCCATTCATTGCCATTTCCATCTCTGGTCTTGTCGGAATGTATGCTGCAGATTGCACAAACCGCTACTCTCTATAATGCGGTCAACACAATATGATGAACCATTTTTTTTCCTCCCCTTTCAATCTTGGCAGAGGTCTCTATTTTGTTGAGTGCTTTTCCAGTTCTTTCATATATTGTGACATTCTATTGAATTGTACATTGTAATATTGCAGGCAGCTTGCCAGCATGAGATTCGAGGCAACAGCAGTAGCCACCTACAATGACGAGAAAGCGCACACACCCGACAGGGAATAATGATCTCATTGCTTTTCTCGGTTTATCTCTTCCTCACTCTTTTCTCCACAATGTTGTTCCACTGCAGAGTAAGGCCAAAGAGCTTCCCCTGTCGGCGGTGCGTTTTATGGAAGAGCTCGGAGAATGCACACTTGGGAAGATTTACAAGGGTCACCTGTATTTGCCGGGCATGGACCAAGCACAGTTGGTTGCGATCAAGACCTTAAAAGATGTCTCCAGTGTCCAGCAGTGGACTGACTTTCAGCAGGTAATGTATGTGTTGCAGGTGTCCGTTCTCTTGGTAGGCTACAGTTGAATATTGAAAAAAAAATCATCAATATTACTTGTAATATTAGCAGTTGTATGGATCAAACAGATGGACAATAGACATGAGTCAAAAACCCAGATCGTCAACTATGTTGACAAAAAATAAGCCAATTTCATCATTTTCGATTAAAAACAACAGCAACAAAAAAGAAATACAGACAGCACTCAATAATGTAATCAAAATCACATTTAAAGCTGCAATCACCAGGTACTGTTTTTTTGGAAGCATTAAAAATGTGGTTTGTTTTTAACAGTGACAAACCAGTATCTTACATTGTCGTGACGCCATACTTAGTCCAATGACACTTAATGATATTTTGGTTCACAGCACTAGCTTTTTGCTTCAAAATACTTTTGAAGCTTCGGTGATTACATTTTGTTGCACGTGTGCTGAGTTGATATGCCTCAATTATGTTATAAATCAACAACAAAATAATACTAAATTGGTTGTCTTGACAGAATAATCTGGTTTTACGTCTCGGCTGGCTCCGCTTTCTAGTAATTACTTCAATAAAGTTTCAAGTGATACAAGTCTTACATATGCCTTAAAAAAATTTCATAATCATATCCATATTGAGTTGCATATGACGCCTAGCCAGTCTGCAAACAATGTCTAACAATGAGCAAACTTACTACCCTTGACTAGAAATGAAGATTTACTTTCTTGCACTTCAAGTTCTTTTTGTCTCTTGTTTTTAAGTGCCGTTTGCTGACAAGCCAAGCAACAGAGTTGTGACTGACTAACAATGACGTGTAGTCATTGTAGTCAACCTGCAGCCAATATACATCATATTTAGGAGAACAATGATGAAATTGATGTGTATTTGCTTGAAATAATTTTATTGAACATTTGGTCCTTTTAAAAAGTAAAATATAAAATTGTCACTGGATCTATATTAAATATGGCTGGTCTAGAGTCCAGAAGACGAAGAATAAACTAAAGCAGTCATTTGGCCGGCCCACAAGGCTAGTAAAAAAATATGAAAAAAAATTACAAAATTGTTTTATCTACTGTATTGCTTTTTTTTAAAGTAAAAAATATGAGAAAATATCATTTGTACAACTTAGGAATACAATAATAGTCACAATTGTGCTTTTATAGCGCACATTTCAGAAAGAAAATGAGCTCCATCAACTTCAAGGTTGCATTTATAAATACAGTACATCACATTATAGAGCCTCAAGTAACTTTTAAAAATGGATATCTTACACACCAAAAATTTAAGAAATCCTTAAATATTTGCCTTAAAACCTTTACCAGAAATCTGTTATGTAGCAGTAAATCAAAACAAGTTTAAAATAAAATATCATTTGCTTGCTTGCTTGATTTAAATCTGAAGAATCTGAATGTATTTCATTTTGAGAAGAGCTCAAATTAAGTTTTAATATCTGCAAACAAGCAACTAGATGGCTTCTAAGGTCAGTTTATTTATATTCCAGTTGCAGTTTTCTACTCTGCTACTCTGCTTACCAGTAGTTGCTTCCTTGTGTTCGCGGAGCCACACACTGTGACAGACTCCACATTTGTGGGGATTTCTAAAAAGAAATGTGGCATTAACAGGCAGTCATGCATTTCGACATGCTGCTGCTTTGCCAGTGGAAAGCTCTGTCTTCCCACAAGCGCTCAAGCATATCCTGTTTTATTTCCACAGAACGGCTGTATATATTAAAAAAGGATTTTTCAGCAGATGTGTTTAAGGATGTTCACTGAAAATAGCTTAACACATAAACAGCAGTTCACCATTATCAGGATGTCGACATAAACGTCTCGCTTTGAGGAGTGAAAAAGTATTACCTTTCTAAATCTAAAACTAACGTGTAAAGAAAAGACCTCATTGTGTGTTATGATGTTTCTTCCCATATTTATTTCCCTCCCGTTATTTTTGTTGTTGCTGCAGGAGGCCGCCGTGCTGACAGAGCTGCAGCACCCAAACGTGCTGTGCCTGCTGGGTGTGGTGACACAAGAGCAGCCTGTCTGTTTGCTGTTTGAGTTTCTCCCTCAAGGCGACCTTCACGAGTTTCTCATCATGCGCTCGCCGCATTCTGACGTGGGCTGCAGCAGCGACGAGGATGGGACCGTGAAATCCAGCTTGGATCATGGCGACTTCCTGCATATAGCCGCACAGGCAAGAATGCAGTTTCCCTCCCTTTTTTTCCCCTTTACCGTATTATCATCATGATCGGGAACGAGTAGCACTTTCATATGCAAATACTCAAACACCAGCATGCAAGCCTTCAATGAACAAATAGTTTAAACTTCGATTCATGTGCCGTTTTGTCAATTCATGACAATCCGATTTCTAACCCTTTAATGGCCACTGTATCTGTGTGGCACAATAACTTTAGAACATTTTAAATTTAAGTGAGGTTTAACTCATTAAACCTTCCCTTGGACTTGGTGTACATATATATATTTTTTTTTTTTAAAGATAACTTTCTTAGTTTTTCAAAGGTGTGAATGTTTTCAGGTTTATTGGGGACTACTGAACATAATTACGAAACTTGTTGAAGAAAATATTAAAATGATATGAAGCAATAAATGTTTGTTATTATTTAGGTTTTTAAAAAAAGTTTTTGTTATTCTTTCTTAAATTTACATCTTTTTTTATTTTTTTTTCGTCACTCTAAAAACCAGAAAATGAAAGATTTTTTTATTTTTTGATGTGATTTCCTTAGCCTGCCCACTAAACTGGTAAAGCTCTGACTGCTCCTTTTTTCAAATGAGGGCTTTAGGTGAAATTGCAACTTAACAAAAATATGATTCTGTTTATTGTTTGGGGCGGCACGGTGGACGAGTGATTAGCACTGCCACTTGAGAGACCCGAGTTCAACTCCAGCTCGCTCCAGCCTTCCTGTGTGGAGTTTGCCTGTTTTCCCCCTGCCTGTGTGGGTTCTCTCAAGGCACTCCGGCTTCCTTCCATGCATGGCAGGTGTATTAGACACACTAAATCATCTTTAGGTGTGATTGGGTGAATGATTGTTTGTCTCTGTGCCCTGCGATTGGCTGGCCACCAATCCAGAATGTCCCCTGCCTACTTGCCCAAACCCAGCTAGGATTGGCACCAGCAAGCCTGAGACCCTCGTGAGGATAAGTGGCTATAGAGCACATGTGTCAAACTGAAGGCCCGGGGGCCAGATCCGGCCCGCCACATCATTTCACGCGGCCCGCGAAACGCCCATTCCAATTCAAAATTCAGGTCAAAATATCACATTTGTAAGTCAATTTGAAATTGTTTGGGGGGAAAAAACAAGCGCTTTTTGCCCTCACCCTCTCTCTGATTTCAAAACTAGTTGGAAGTCTGACAAATATTCCCAAAATGTACTTTATCACAGTCATCCCGGCCCTCTGACAGAAGCTGTAACTGCAACGTGGCCCTCGATAAGAATGAGTGACGCACCTGCTATAGAGGATGGATGGATGGATAGATGAATGGATGGATGGATGGACGACCGAAAATATTCTGCACGTTTGCAAACTTAGTCAAGAAACAAAGTGAAACATTGTTCTAAAGGCCGCCTATGGTTTTAATAATGTCATATATCATGCACACATAAAAATATATAAATATAGGTCCGGCTGCTTCCTGTTACCGTTTCATTGGAAGATTGCGCTGAATACCAAAAAGAATTATATCCTAAAATCCTTTTGTTTTGTTTAAACTAATACAATCCAGGTTGCTGCTGGGATGGACTACTTGGCCAGTCACTTTTACATTCATAAGGACCTTGCAGCGCGGAACATTTTAGTTGGCGAGCAGCTCCATGTGAAGATTTCTGACCTGGGCCTCTCCAGAGAGATCTACTCGTCAGACTACTACTGCATCCAACCGAAAACCTTTTTTCCGATCCGCTGGATGCCTCCCGAGGCCATCGCCTATGGAAAGTTCACCACAGACTCGGACATCTGGTCGTTTGGGGTGGTGCTGTGGGAGGTCTTCAGTTACGGCCTGCAGCCTTATTATGGCTTCTCCAACCAGGAAGTGATGGAGATGGTTAGAAAAAGACAGCTGTTGCCCTGTCCTGAAGACTGTCCTCCAAGGTATATTCGGGTCTGCGTACGTTCACTGATGTCAAGGATTTTTTTGTTGTTGGTGTTATTTTGTTTATTTCTTTGTTTTATTTGGAATAGGTGGATAAAATGCTTTGGTACCTCTGTTTTTATCATTTAGCTGGGAAAGTTAAATAAAAAAGCACTATGGTGAGTCCCAATGCTCAAATTTAGGTGCCACGTTCCTTTTTTTTTAAAGGCTAACATTTGTTAATATTGCATTTACAAAATATGAATTAAGCAAGTGTCAAAATGACCGACACCTAAAATAAAAACAGGGCGATTTTGCTTTTTGTTTAATATTCCAGAAACACCATATTAATCAAATTGCCGTGTGGAAACTTTTTATTGTTGAAAATTTGAGCATTGACATTATAATCGCATTATTAAGGAAAAGAGAATCACAGTTAAAAAAAAAACAAAAAAAACTCCAAAATCGCTCAACCCTAAGGAAAGCTGCCAAATAAAGGATGAAACGAATAACGTGAGATGTCCTTTCAGGTTCTATGGTTTGATGAGTGAGTGCTGGCAAGAGGGACCAGCGCGAAGACCGCGCTTCAAAGACATCCACAGCCGCCTCCGAGCGTGGGAGGGGCCATCGTCTCACGCCAGCTCCAGCACGCCCTCCGGCGGCGGGGGCAACGCCACCACCCAGACCACCTCGCTGAGCGCAAGCCCTGTCAGCAACTTGAGCAACCCTCGCTACGCCGCCGCCGCGGGTTACCTCTACCCGGCTCAGGCGATCCCCTCGCCGGGCCAGATGGCTCCCATCCCAGCATGGGCACCCATGGCGGTGCCTCAAACACACCCGCGCTTTATTCCTGTCAACGGCTACCCCATCCCGCCAGGATATGCGGCTTTTCCCGCTCACTTCCCTCCCCCGGCGCCGCCCGCTCGGGTAATCCAGCATCACATGCCGCCCCCTAAAAGCCGTTCGCCCAGCAGCGCCAGCGGCTCCACCAGCACGGGTCACGTCAGCGGCGTCCCCTCCACCACGGGCTCCAACCACGACGCTAACACGCCGCTGCTGTCACACTGCATCATGCCGGGGAACGGCGCAGCCCCGGTCCAAGCGTACGGACAGCTGTCTCAGAAGACGGCGGGACAGCTGGACCACACGCAAACATCGGCGTTGCTTCCGCCTGACTCTGACGTGCTGATGTATAATGACGCTGTCATCACTGCAGACCTGTAGATATAAAAAGGGATGCTCGCCATTTCCGACTTTGTGATTTGTCGACAAAGACTTTAATGGCCACCATGTGAAGACTGGCCTGTGGGAACGTTTGAGTCTTCACCAACCAGACACATAAACATCCATCCATTCATTTTCAGCACCACTTGTCCTTAGGGTTGCCAGGGAGCTGGAGCCTATCTCAGCTGACTTTGAGCGAGAGGTGGAGTACATCCTGGATTTGGTTGCCAGCTAATCCCACAACCCGTACTTACTATCATATTGTTTCAAAATATTTTAGCCTGTGTGTAAATACTGTTTGTAAGTCCTGAATGAAAGAGTGAATGAAATGCAAAGTTATATTTTCAAGAGAACTTTTAATTATGGTGTAGTAGAAGAGGGGCCTTCCAAATTTTATAGTCTAAAAGCGTGCCAGGTTGTTGTCAGTTTAAGACCCGCGTAATAATCAGAATGCTTTCTAGCATCAGTGTGATTTCCCTGAAGTTGTATGTTTAAAAATACAATGTCAGTTTAGCAAGACTTTTCCAAGAAGCACTAACTGGAAGTAAGCACTGTCTAGGTCTTAAAAGCAACAACATGCTGCAAGTGGAATTTAAGGTTTCCAGCCTTAAGGCACCTAAGATGATCTTTGAAGTTATAAGTAAAGTCAAAACATTTCTTCGCAATATTATTTTTTACATAAACGGTGTTCTGGTTGATTTTGCATTCGTAGTGTAATAGGAATGAAGCAGCAAAATCCACATGTTTTTAAACCGTCTTGAGAGGGTGGCCATTTTGACACTTGCTTTTGACTGAAAATGGCATCACAGTTTCCTAAGGTTCAGGGAAAGACCAGTCATGGCATATCTTGTGAAGGTCACATGATGACCAGATCCAGAAAAATATGAGTCGTGATTGGTTGTTACTAAGGGCTGTCGCTATTCTGTATTTTTAGAATTATTCTAACAAATGTTCCATCAATTATTCCAATAATCAGATAAAATTGTGTTTTTCCGTACTGATTTTGTCCCAGGTTACTTACAGATTATTGTTGTTTATTTAGTATTGTTAGGGATAAAAAAAAAATACAAAAAAAAATTACATTTCAAGGAAAAGCTAAACTGTTGACAGCACACAATTTTTAGAATAAAATAATGTAACAAAAATCAAACCTGAGAAAAAAAATCTGAATTAATATAGTTAGATGAAATTTGTCACAGTTCATACATTTTATGCCATAGAAATGTAATGTTTTGAATCAATATGATAATTTTAGATCCATTGAATATTCCATTGATTAATCAAATTTTTAAAAAAAACATAAAAATGTATTATTATAAAACCATTTTTCCCAATTTAAGTTTATTTGCTAGTGTTTGTTGTTTATGTGGTACTGTTTAGCAGGTGAAAAATTAAGCAATAGCACTAAGAGGGATTGATGTTATGCTCCACAACCTTTTCAAAGCTCATTCAATTACTGGTTCAGTCATCAGTGTCCCAAATCTTTGCAAATATCCTTTGAATAAAGACAAAAGTAATCCGCCTATTTTCATGAAGTTCTACAGAAATCAAAATAATTAGTGCCGAAAGGCTGTAATTGAAGGATTTGGACAGTTTTAAGTTAAATAATGTCACTCCATTATCAAAATAGTCATTGATTAATTAGATCATCGATTAGTTATCTGCAAATCAATTGATTTTGACAGCTCTCGTCATTACCTGAGCCTTTTGGTAATGTAATGTCATTTTCAATTAAAAGCATGTTGCAAAATGGCCGCCTGCGTGTAATTTGCTGCCTCATTTCACCAAAGGAATAATAATCAAAATGTCAAATTTTGACTAAAAATTTTGTTAAGAACATTTTTACCTTGAACTTAAACTTCTCACTTAAACAGTTGGTTATATGCATTAACCCAGCCTCTAAGAGTATATTTGAATTCTCTCTTTTCCCGTCGTCACACAATATCCCTTTAACATGACAACTGAATGTCTCTGCAATGACAAGACAGTAGTAGAAGCAGTTGACTTTTTTCTCTCTGCTCTTTTGACACTTTGTGCCTTAATTCCTGCAAATATGGAATCAGGTTATCTGCCAAGGAAGAATGCAAGCAAACTGTTCTGAGGGTTTATCATTTATCCTACATTGCCATTTTTCCCCTACTCGTCAATATCACAAAAGAACATTTGAGACTTGTATATTTTAATATAGATTGGTTATTATTATTTTCATTGCGTTTTATGTTTTAATTTTGAAGGAAACTTTCCTTTTTTTTATTACTGCCACAAAGACGTGGGAGTTGTGCTACCTTTTAATGATGAAATATGTTTTTATATATATGCATGGATTATTACGGCCTCAACCAGAAGAATGTTATTGTTTTTAATTAGACTGAAGAACAAATAATAATGTTTGACCTTTAAAAGGATTCATGTTTGTGCTGAAACCTTAATACATAAATACTTCACAAGTGTACTTATTTTGGACGGACGACAATATTCTTCATTTTCTTCAGTACGCTAAGGGCCTTGCGATTTATTTAGCATAATGTCACCTTTTTCGGTCATTATCCGAGCACGTGAATCCCAGAAGCCAATGCAGCTTTAAAAGAAACTGTTACAAAACTTGTGTTATTGAAAGTGACTACCTATGAAGCAGACAATCACTGCCTTGTGTTCTCATTGTTTTCCTCTGCACACATTGAAACCAATTACATTTACTGTAATTGTTTCTTTTGTAATGGCACAAAACGCATTAGCAACTCTGACAGTTAAATCTATACATTCAACTATTTTGCTTTAATTGAACTTGATGAAAACGATCTCTTTTTTCTTAACTTATTGGGTTTTACTTTATCATATTAAGTCCAAATGAATTTGACAGTTTGTTTTACAGGCAACTTTTGGCTTAGTCGAATGGATTTTTAGCCTATTTGTAATGTAGCAATGCAAATACCACTTGTATGCAAGACTGTGAATTTATATCAAAGTCCTTTTTTATTTGGTGAAAATATTGTGCCTTTGTGTTCTTTTTTCTTTTTGTTTTTTTTTAGAACAAACTGTAAAAGTCCATTTGAATTCATCACCGGGTGCCAGTTAGAGGAAGTTTACATATTTTTGTTTGTACTATTTGACCAAGAGGCCTCTTGTTTGTATGAATATTTTTGCACAGGTGATTTTGTATTGCAGTCATTATTAAATGAGGTTTGGTTTATACTGTAGTTAAATGTGCATTGTGGGTATACATTTTGTGTGTGGTTCACAAGTTATTGAGTTGCATGTTTTGATCACTAGGTGGCAGCAAACTCCACCCACAGAGTCTCTTGAGGATCGTCCATGCATCCATTCATTTTCTAGTAATGTCAGTCCCAATTTTAGGCAGCAGATGAAGTCCATGAGCTGGAACTCATAAGGATCAACTGGTAATAATTTTAATGCATGACTAGATGTATTTGGCTTGTGAAAGAAACGTGAAACCGTTATAGTTTTAGCGCGCGCGCGTGTGGTATGTGCACTGAGGTGGATCTTGATTCAATGCTTCCTTTTACGACGCACGACTGACATGAGCTCATCTTTGGAGTTTACGGGTGCGTAGGCATTAAGCCTTTGGGAATAAGAACTTATACTTTCTGCATTATTGAGGGTACTGAGTTTCATTTGTTTGTTTTGGTTTAATCAGCCAAGGTAGTCCATTTTACGAAGCCTACTCTATATACAGTACTTACTTTTTTTTTTTTTTTTTTCAAAGATAAAGCATGCAAAGTATTATCTTTTTTAAATCAATCATCATTTTTTTTAAACATGAATGGGCTGATATTTCGACATATTTTAGTTTACGATACGTCATTACGTAAGACTTCATGTATCAAAAGATGGCTCTTTCTCTAATAACACTAAAGTGAAATTTAGAAAACGGGAAATGTTTGTTTGATGGTGAGTACAAAGTACAGTTTAAAAAGGCTGGCTTAATATTGATTCAAGTCCTTTACTTAAAAGTAAAAACAAAGACAACTAAGGCCTACAGACGCTGAAAATTACTTATTCAAAAGTGAAAATGTTTTACTGCCAAAATATACTGTATACAGTATGCATTTTGGTAACGACACACTCCCTCATATTAACTTTGGTAGTGATGTAGTAAAAAGATAAAATGTTGGCTCAGGCCTTATGTTAAGTGAGCATATTTTCAAAGGACTAACTTTGTGAGCTCTGACAAAAACAACAACAGAAAAGCGTAATAAACTGGTAACAGAAAAAAATACAATATTAATAAATAAGGCTATTCTATTTTTTTTATTCTGTTCTAATAAACTAATGGGGAATATCTTACTTCTCTGAAACTGTTGTGTCATTATCGTTTACTCCCTGGTTCACATAACTCCCCAAGTTCTGAACATATCATCAGTTAATCAAAACTTGCACTGAGGTTGGAAAGGCCACCATTGGACTGTTTTGACTGGAGGAAAAATGTTTCCTAATTCAAGGAATAACAGTTGAAAATCCACCAGAATATTTAGATACCTAAAAATAAACATACAAACTAATTAAACCATATGTATATATACACTTCATTGCTTTCCACCTGGCATGATATGGGAGCAGCTTAGACACAAATTTGCCCAATTCCATGTAAAGACTCCCTGCACACTCCCTGCCTCCAACCTCTTGTTTAAAGCAAAGGGAGCAGCATCCTGTCCACTAACCCCAAACAACTACTCCATGTCAACCAATGGCGGTCAAGCCTCGAGTGCACTTTCTGCCACAGGACTCACATTTAGCCTCTTGAGTTATGTGGCTGTACCATGTTTGTTGTTTTCTTTGAAGTAAAGAAGATAATGACTGGCTGGTTAATGGTAGGGAGTGGAGAGGTACAGGTAAAGTGCAGAGAATGGCCAAGTGGGATTAGTGTGGCTTCAAAGCACGGAGACCAAAAGAGGGAGGAATCACGATCAATGGCGTCTAATTCTTCTGTATCGGGGTCTTGAAGGAGAAAGGAGAAGCAGCGCGGCGATGGTGCATTGCAGAGATGAAGAAGAGTTCATTTTGGAATCAGGCCACATCCTCATTCGCTGGGAGGATCAAAATGAAACTTGAGGGATTCTCTTCAACTGTTCAGAGGTTTGACGTGAATATTGAAGCTGTTGTTAACTAGAAGTTGGAATGAATGTTTATTTGTACGTTCATGCAATATTGATGAAGATAATACAGTTGAATGCTCTGGAAAGATGAAAATCCTCAACATGTTTATTCCGTTTGAACTCGGTTAATTTCGTAATTTGTGGAGGAAAACTCTTTCAAATTAGGCATTGATTGTAAAAATGACACACATTCCTTATAGTTTAATTTTATGATTCACTTAAAATTTGCCCGATAAAATAGTTTGTATATTCTATATATTCTGTATATTGTATATTCCAACCATTCCTTTATTTTTACATTTGTATTTGTAATTAGAACACGATTATTAATTTCAGTTGGAATTTCACTTGTTAAATTTACCTCAATCAGATGCTAACTTTCTTTAGTTGATCCATATTAATTGACTCTACACTCTTACAAAGGTACAATCCGTGTTATTTTGCAGAGCACTACAGCTGTCAGATATCTTACAGATAGATGCTTATAAAATATCATTGATCTAGCTCAATGAAGTAACCAAAATACATTTTCGCAAAGGATATACAGTGTAGTGAAAGAGTTACTTTTTTATTTTTCTATAGCCTGAGTGCCCATGCACCAAAAGTGTGAATGTAAACAACCAAAGACATTGTTTTCTTTCTATTTCTTTGTGACAGTCTGAAGCTTCAAAATACCTCATCAATCAGTTATAATGTTTGAATCCTCTAAGTGGCACTCTGCTCAAAATAAGTCTGAAAGCACACAGCCTTTACAAAACTCCATTCTTTAGTTTTGTATTTTTTTGTATTTTTATTCTTTAGCAGTTTTGTATCTCCATGTGTTTCCTTACATTCATTAATTTGTGACCTGTTCCTTCCCTGCCTCCTCCCCTCACTTATTGTTTTATGTTGAGCAGCTCTGGCAAGTGGGCTCTACCTCTGACAGATTGCTGTTGCAAACCAATAGAGTAGAGGGGCATGTGCCCCAGTGGAGCTTTAACCCTAACGACATCTCTGGGTGCAACGGAGTGCAAGAGCAGAGGTAGATAGTAGAAGATAAAAGGAGTAGATGGGAAAAGGAAAGTAAAACTGGGCATGTGCAAATCTTTCATGTGATGTTGTGTCGTTCCACATTGGTTCAATAGCGTATATCACCCAAGTGAACATGAAATATTAATTCCAAGATCCAGAAATGTTCAATTTTTTAAAAGCCTAGAGAAGATTCAAGACTTTCGAAGCACCCCACACCACTTTTTTCACATGCTAAATTATGATTCACATTGGTTACAGCTTCTATAACATGCCTTTTTTAAAAATAAATAAACATAGATAAATTTGCTTTACCTTACTGGAGAGAATAGGAAATTGTAATAACAGTCTTCATCAATAGATGGCAGATATCACTCACATCTCCAAGCAGAAGCTGTTGTAGTCAAAAGAGGCAAAAAAAAAAATGTCTTTCAAGTAAAATAGGAAGCAGATGAAATGTTCACCAAATTTAGAGGCAAACCAATCTGCCAAGTTTGCTTAAAAACCCAACCACCCATGAACGATTTCAACCAAAGAAGCCACTACAACATCCATCTCACACGTACCCCCACCCCACCACCACCAGCAACAGTGAGCGTTGACCATTCATTTGCAGTTTATGAGGGTCTATGAAATTTGTGTCTTACAAATACATGGATATTTTCAATAGTGATACAAATGCGTATGTATGCTAGCTTAATTGGACAAGTGCCTGTGCCGGATGCCGGTATACCCATGATGCAACAGGTACACACTCTACTACCCTTTATTCCCACAGGTCAGTGAGACTTTTTTTTTTTTTTAACAGTCTATGCATTTGGTTAAAGAAAGAAAAGACAAGAGTGACGAAAATTTCAAGGGTTAACTTTGACTATACATATATCCCTTTTGTTCCAAAAAACCAACAAAGCCAAAGAAAAACAAAACACAAGATTTGCAAAGGCACAATGTCATACATTATGACAGTTCAAAATGTTAGTACTGTACAGTACAAATTTTTCAGTGTAGTTTTGTTCAGGTTGAGCAAGTGAGGGGCATCCAAATTTAGAGGTCAGACTGCAAATGTGGAAACGGCACTCACTAGAGAGAAAAGGCAAGTTCACTTAAGGATTACGGAATTTTAAAATGACGAGTACAGCTGTGTTAGCTCTAAAAGTGCAGTGACACCTATTCATGACTTTTCTTCAGGGAAGGGGGGGCATGCTTATTATCAACTGATGTCAAAGTGTAATTGAAACAATTTTGAGTTAAATGCACCACAGTGAGTGCTCCTTAAATCATTCATAGCAAAAACCTAGCAAAATAATTCAAATTCACTCAGCTGGAAGTGAAACTTTCACATTGTTCTCCTCATGCGCATTCAATCAACTACTGATGAATTACGTTTCAGTGAAATTTCTCTTTTTTTCTTTCTTTTGTTTTTTTTGTTTGTTTGTTTTTGTTTCTTTTTTTACAAGCCACAATACTACTGTAAAATCTCATATTGAGCTGCGGTTGTAAACCATGAAAGCAGAGGGGAGGGGTCTCAAATTACTTTGCCCAAATTACTGTATACTACATCACTCTAATCTGCTTTTTAATGAGAGATTTGTTTAGGACGGTCCATGTATGGATCCTCCAGGTATGTATTTAATTGGTCTCACCCCATCTCATAATGATAGAGAATGTGGAGAGTGCTCACATCCAAGGAACTGAATCACCCTCCTTAGACAGCCCTGGGCCACAAGGGGCCCCAGCACAGGGAGAGCTCTTCAAGGGCTGAGTGGAACCAGATTCTGGTCTTTTTGGAAAAAGGGTTGAAGTGGAGAGGGGGAGTGAATGAAGAATGGCAAGCCTTACACTTGAAGCCCCGCAACTGATCCACACAGATGGAAAGCATTAGCCCGCCATTCCTCTGCAAAGATGGATGGATTACTGGATGGAGAGGCAAATTTAGGCAGAGAAAGAAAATGGGAGGTGGAGAGAAGAAATAGTGGGCGGATCCAGGCGGAGGGTGGGAAGGGGTCATCCATGTTTTTGGTCATTCACACTGTGTTGGACTTTGCTAAGATCCTCCCTCAGTTTTGAATGACATAATCAGAGAGGCATGCATTTAGCGCTGTTTATTACTGTGGTTGTCATTTGCAGTGGTTTGGAAGTGAATATAGAGTGGTACACACTTACTATTTATTAAAATGTTTTGAAATACAATTACAATCCTGAACACCACCACGAAGATAGTTTCAATATGTTTGATGCAGCTGTTGTGTTAGTGCAAATAACAAGGCCTTAGCCAATAATAGCAATGCCAAAAAATCATGCAACTGTGCGCTCTAGGGGCTGTAAGCGACATAGAAAGAATGAACGTATGTAGGCATGTCATTTTTTAACTTTGTTAAACTGTACACTAAAAACAGTTGGATTTAAACTAATCCTATCATGGGTATAAAAGAGGAACGAACCATTACATGGACCGACCCAACTATCTGTTTTGTTTCATATAAAACAACTAAAAAATTGGGTCAAGTTAACATAAACGTTGGGCCAGCCCTTTCTTTTTAATTGGATTATTTTGACCTCAAGAGGAAATCAATTTATAATCTGCCTTTGCTTTTAACTATGAGATTTACACAACTCAGTTCCAAGTTTCATTTGATTCAGTTAAAAAATTGTGTTGAACACAGAGGTCATCTCCTACCCTGCATTTTTTTTTAAAGCTGATGGCAGAGATTCGTGAATCTGTAGCAGTGTTTCCAAGTCAAGTTGTAATTTTCCCAGTAGACTGGGAGGAATCATGTGATTTCAAACCTGTGAGGCATGAATAGAGAGCAGGAATGTGCATTCATCTTCCACTCTGTTGCTCAACTGCCATCTTTTCCCTGGTGGGATCTGTCAACAATAGTGAGGGCAGGTTTTGAACGTTATACTTCAACCAGAATTATTTGTTTCAATCCTTGGAAAAAAAAATGGCCAGAGAGTTACATTTGACAATTTTGGTCATAAAAATTAGTTGTGCCTCACCTTTAGATGCTATCTTAATGTTGAATTTAAGGTGCGAGTGACTTAATGGTTTGCCTCATGTTTCAAAAATACATGAATGAACGTCAAAAGTTTCCCAAACTTTTTTTTTTAAATCAAGTATCTAGATTTTAAGGAGAATAATAGTCAGCATCTGCTTTGTACTTCTCTTCGGAACAAAGGAAAGCAGGTAGTAATAGATCACTCGACAGTGGTCAATACACTTCCTGTCTCAAAGGTTAGGTCAAGCACCTGTCAGCCTCTCAGAGCTCATCTCATTTTCCTCAACAATAAGGAACCTGTCAGAGGATTCCGTCCCTGCCACACCAGAGGGAGTGATGCTGAAACAGGATCTTTTATACACCTTCTTTCATCGTTTTCACTTGATTCTTCCATTCACAGGTTAACAGTGTCAAATATAGCAATGTGAAATAACCATTCGTGGCGGTAGCAGTTTTGATGCAATGATGGTTATAATTCAATATCATTAACACCAGTGTAAAAGGCCCAATGTCTCAATTTGATGAATTTCACAAATTTTCCAAGAATCTGTACTATTGCACTCATAGGTGTTTTTTTTAAGTTCTTAAAAAGATTAAAATGGTGTGCGCTCATTGACAATGCAATGATAATGAAAAAAGATGGCAGTTTTTAGGTCTTCTGAAAAGTGATAATTTTTGGAGGAACATGAAGTTTTGCCTTATGCCAGTGATAATTTGCAGCTATATCAGTTAGATTTCTAAACAACAAGGGAGGTGAAAATTAGGTGTAAATTAGCCTCACTGTTATGGAGAATCAAAATTGCCAAAATAAAAAAAAACGAAGGAATAAAAGTGAACAACACATTGATCAAAATTTTACCTGAGACATGGGGATTGCCTGTGGGATGGCTAGAGAGTGGTCGCCATTGCCTCCGCCCCTGCTTGATTTATTTTGGGCAGAACAATTAAATATGTGCTACCTTGTGAAGAAATGGATAATCGTTGTAAACATATCAAAACTGAAGCAGACTGTTGTTGCTCAAGAGCTGTTATGAAGCTGAGCATGTTAACAAACAATTGTAGCTACAACGCCAGTGTTTCCCAAGGCACACTTAGGAATGCCCAATCATCTGAAGGATATATCCTTCAAGATTGCATGCTCAAATTTTCTGCAGCATGAAATTGGTTAACAGGAGAGCAGAGTACTTTTATTTACTGTTGTCAGATATATTGCGATATTTTTAAATATATCTGAAGATTTATTTATTCGGTTGTTCGTTTATTTTTCTGGTGGTAGAGTAGTTATCACGTAGGCCTCACAGTTCTGAGGTCCCTTGTTTGCTTCTAGCACCGGCCTTCC
This sequence comes from Hippichthys cyanospilos, assembly GCF_059441005.1. Lineage (NCBI taxonomy): Eukaryota > Metazoa > Chordata > Actinopteri > Syngnathiformes > Syngnathidae > Hippichthys > Hippichthys cyanospilos. The sequence continues at coordinate 14,302,438 of NC_142378.1, read as the reverse complement.
TGTGTGGAGTTTGCATGTTCTCCCCATGCTCATTTGGGTTTTTTCTTGGTACACCGGTTTTCTCTCATAATCCCCAAAACATGCATGCTATGTATATTGGGCACGCCATATTGCCCTAAAGTTTCTTATTGGGTTTGAATGGTCTATCTTCTCTGTGTACCCTGCGATTAGCTAGCAACCAGTTCAAGGTGTACACCAACCACTTCCCAAAAATAGCTGAGATAGGCACCATATAAGCCTGAAACCCTTGGGAGAACAAGCCCTAAAGAAAATGGTTGAATTATTTTTTTTCCATTCCATTTATAGTGTTTGTAGTTAACAATTATATACATTTCATATGAATTTTTCCCCACTTAATTTATTATTTAATGAGTTCTTTTCCCTCCATAGTATAAGGAGTCTGGCGACGCCACCACCCGCACCCCACCCCTCCCCTACCATCCGTCACTTTGCTTTTGAGGATTTTTGTTTAAAGGTCTGTCTATGCTGTTGCCCAGCACAGTCACGCTCACATGCAGTCATACTTGCATTCAAACACATGAAGCAATGTTAGTCATTATCAGCAACCAGCAGGCAACATTTCAGTCACATACTGGAGCTTTTTGTTTGTGTGTAATATGTATGCTGTGCAGCTTTTCCACCGCATTTCGCCCACAAAGTTTACTGACTCCTTTATTTTATTTTTGTCTTTCTTATGCATGTACACAGATGTCAAATGCAGCACTGCACACAACCTCAGTCCTGAATAGACCCAGAAATAGCTTCGGGTCTGACTTGGAATCAGCTTAAGTCTTCAAAGAGAACATTTTGATGTTGAGCAAGAGAGAGCGAGAGAGAGAGAGAGAGAAAGAGAGAGCGAGCGAGAGAGAGGGAGAGAGAGAGAGAGAGAGACAGAGAGAGAGGCAGAGGGATGAGAGGGGTATGGGGGGAGGACAGCACAGATCTGGTTGTTATATCCAGCTGTAAAAAGGGGGCCAAAACTTGAAAGAATCCTGTTGCCATAGAAACAGTATGGCGCCTACTTTATCGCCCCACCCCACTCACACACACAGAAACACACAGAGACTTAAGAAACATATTGCTAGAAAAAAAAAAATAATGGCAGCAGAATAATAGAAATGGTGACGGATACATAATCGGGTGTCACCCTGGTAATCAAGTCCTTATTGATTTGTTGTAATGAGTAGAGGTGAAGGTAATTAAACCACACTAGACTTGATTCAGACTGGAAAGGACAAGCGAACCCTTCAGTCACTTTCGTTTTTAGTATCACCAGTTGGTGATCTGTCCAGCAATGTATAACTTCAGTCCCATGTTGATTTAACTTCCGTCTGTAATCATTTTCGACCCATTGCCATGTTGATTCAACTGCCACCTGCAGGAATTTTCAACCTATTCTTACCTTTTTGTATTGTATCTTGTGTTTTGAGATTTCTGATTTTGTAGTTCTGCAATAATCCACCCATCCATCCACACATCATCTTAATTGCTCACACAATCATTTAATTGCTCTAAACAAGCATTTGTAAAATGAAAGCATTTGTAAAATGACACACATGGCCCACTTTCTGTCTTCTTTTCAGTTTTAATAAAATTTGTCCTTTGAAATCAACTGTATTTTTCGGTCATAAAATGTATTTGAATTATTCCATGCTAACGTGATTTGTGACTTTTTTTTGCTAAACTGCGCTCAGATGCATGACTTATTTTCACAATAGGTACAGTTTCGATATTTAATGCAATCAAATCCAAGAGCTGAAAAAAAAATGTGCTGCAATTACAAAAATAATAATGCTCATGCTTGTTTGTTACTGCCAAAGATTTTAATTTCACCATGTTTTGTGTTGTGTGCAATTTGAATTGGTGTAGCACTGCACTGCATCAAAGTCAAACACAGATTTCAAACACACTTTGTATACGAGAGGGGGCAGAATTTGATTCTGTGTGATGCAGTACAAAACCTCTGTAAAATATATGTACAAAAACAAACTATATTATTACTTTTCTCTGTAGAATCACATTAAATTTTTCAGATGAACCTTTCCAACTGAAAACAGCACACACAATATGTTAAACAAGTACCCCTCCCGTCATGAAACAAGACACAAACTTACAATCAGGCAAGGGAAAAGCCCTTGCTAAAAATGAGTAAAGACGACAAGGTCAGATAGATGAGTACTCAATACGTGCAGCTGTTTCTCCAGTGTTGCCTGAGCCTGCACAATGTGAGCCTCTCTGTGGTTTAAATCTGTTTCTTGTGAATCCTTGTGACGCAGGGCTTTGCGATACATCATAAGGAAGAGAGTCCAGCTAGTTTGTCCCAGGAGCCTTTCTTGACAGCAGATGGACGGCTGCCCGGAGACTCTAAAGTTCTGAAGTTGCCAGTGAGTAAGTCAACTGGGAGCAGTGAGGCTGGTCACATGTAACCCGAATACAGACCGAACACCAAGGCATTGGGTCATCAAGGAAAACTGTTGCTCATTTGCGGCTCATATAGAGTGATTGATTTTTTCTAAATTATGACTGTAATTTTAAATGAGCCTTTTGTGCTGATGACTAACTAGCATGTCATTGGAACATAGGGGTTTACAAAACTTGATGTTCCTGAGACACATGTAGGACAAAGGGTCCAGAAAACATCAAGCTGAGAACAGAGGGAAAAATGTATTCTGGTGACAAACATTTTCTGTGATTTATGCTCAATATTTTCAGAATTAACCTTTTGACATATGGGGGACAACTAAGTGACTTGGCTTCCACAACTTGTAAATCAATGAGAAACCTTTCACTTTCAAGAGATGTGAGGCTGACCGAAGACGGTGTTGTCAAAAGCAAAGAGTTATGATAAGGACACTCAAGTATTGATGGGGAAATGAAGCTTCAACTTTGCTTCATGAACTTTGCTTCAGTTGTTGTGTTTTTTGATTCTTCTAAATTAATAATAATAAAAAAAAGAGGTTAAGAACTGGCAAGTCCGTGTGCTTTCAGCCCTAAATTGAGCAGTGTCATCCAGAGGAGTTAAACAATACATTAACTAATTCATTAATCACAATACGCTTCATTTTCCAATCACCACACTCAAGCAATGTATCATGCAACCAGTGTGAATTTTGCCTCCTTGTTGACAAATGATCACTCACGTAGGGTTGAATGGCTAAAATAGACTATAGCATTAATTTACTGACATCTGCATAGTTCAGTGATATGGACTGGATCCCAAAAGCTTAGAAAATATAAAGCCGCTTATCCTCACAAGGGTCGCAGGCTTGGTGGTGCCTATCTCAGCTGACTTCAGGCAGTAGGCGTGGGACACCCTATACCGGTTGCCAGCCAATCGCAGGGCACACAGAGATGAACAACCATTCATGCACCCAATCACACGTAAGGACAATTTGGTACGTCCACCTGCCATGCATGTTTTTGGAGTGTGGAAGGAAGCCGGCGTGCCCGGAGAGAACCTGCATGGACTCGGGGAACGGCGTACGTGCTGTTTACTGCGCCAGTGAGCCACCCGTATATAGTATATATTTTTCCATACCAATAATATCTACAATTAGCATGATGACATATTGTTGGCTTTGTTCCCAATTTTCTACTGACTTTAGTTGCTTTATTGTCTTGAACATACTGCATCCTGAAAAATAAAATGTGTGAAAATCTCATTTTCACAGGTAACAAGGCCTAGTAGCTCTTGAGGCAAAATTGAGGAAAGGATGGATGGATAAAAACAACATATACAGTATATCCTTCACTCGGCACAAACTTTAAAGCCACATGTGAAACCGCAAAATCTGTTTTTTCTGGCTTTAAACAAGACCTCGCAGCACCTCTCCCTGTGGGTAAAAAGTCCTAATTTCCACAGTCTTGGGCTCATCAGATCTACTTTTTCTTTCTCTGTTTCTCTTTATCTTTGAAAACCAGGTGGCATTGCGTAAAATAATGCAAATGGCTTAATCCTGTAATAGCAATCCCTGTGTCTTTCTTAATGAGGGTTCACTTTCTATGTAATGAAATTAAGTATTTTTTTGTGGAAGCATTGGAGGCAGCCTCTCGATTTCTTTGTCTCCCTCTGGCCGCACTGTAGTATGAATACTATACAGGGTGTAAAGTATTGCTTAAAGCATGTTGAAAGATGTTTTTGTCAAAGCTACATTTACTGTATTATATAGCTCATCGATATCATTAGGTTCAACTGGCTCCACTCAGGTAATATCTTCAGGGCCATTTGTTAGTGAGCAGGATCATGCAAAAAAACAATTTTAGTAGATGTACACTTGAGATTAAAAATCTATTTAACTGACTGGTTGCCACTTACAGTACATTTTGAGAAAGACAATCGCATTCCTTCGGTCACTGAGCAGGACCGGAGTGCCCAAACTTGGTCCTCAAGGGTCAGTGTACTGCATGTTTTCCAAGTTTCTTCACCCAGCACACCTGAGTCAAATGATCAATATCATTATCAAGCTTCTGCTGGGCTTGGTGATTAGCTGATAATTTGAATCAGGGAATGAAACTTGGAAAACATTAAGGATACCACCCCTTGAAGACTGTACTTGGACACACCTCCGGTAGGAAGTAAAACTCCCGCTGCCTGCGCAAAATTTAAGTGAGCGTACTGCATCTTAGACCTCATTACAAATCCTTCTTCGAAGTCAAAATATCTGACCAACACGTGAACATCTGATTGAGAGCGCAGGCAAAAACACAAAGATAATCCATTCAGTAAGAAAGCAAAGGGTCAGACATGCTTATACTTGTTAGTTGCTGAGCGGCGAGCGCTTCCCTGCAATCAGTCCATTCATCACAATTATCTATTTTCAAGTAGTAGTAAAATGTTTCAAGTACAAGTTTGTGTAATGTTGAAACTGCTTGGAGCAGTGACAATTTGGTTCAAAACCAAGTCCAGCAGTGCAGATGCAAAACAAACAGTATTCAATTAAGTTAAGAGGAGAGTAAGTGCTGTTAAGCAAAGCTCCTTACTGATAAGAGCGTTCCAACAAATCAGCTATCTGTCAGATTTTTTCCCCATTTTTCTTTCACTTGCTGTAAGTGATCAAAGTGTAAGCGCCCACACACTCAAGCCACTGCAGTCTTCTCAAATCATTTTTTAGATTGATAGTGAAACATTACTGTATGTCAAAGCTTTGGCAATTTATATGGTAAAAATACAATTTTGGGCTTAACTGTCTTAGGAAGAAGCGATTTGGCTTCCATCTCTCTTGCTTTCTCTCACTATCAATCATGCATGAAGTCACATGAGACCTCAGCAAATCTTGAGAATCTTGTCTTTTTTTTCTCTACCTTTTTTTTTTTGTATCCCTGAAGATCCAGATGCAACACAAAGAAGAGTGTCTGAAAACAAAGAAGACTCCAACAACAATAGCCAAACTCCTGAAGGGAACTTGTGTGAATCTAGCTGTGCTGTCACAGCCACCCAAAACTTTTGATTACAAGGATACATGTGGGACTAGAATAGTGAGAATATATCAGGAGATTTACTAATGAGCTGTTTCAAATTCTTTTTACAATTTGCTGCGTTTGTCTTCTTTTTACACTTTGCCGCTCATTTCCATTTAATGACAACAGTGATGATCTGATTAAAATGTCTGATCACAATTCTGTGACATTATACTCAGGCGGGTTGCAGTGCATCCATCACTTTAACATTCTTATGAGTGCATCTTTAATATGTTCAAAAAATATTTTTTGTGTTGTATGTTTTAGTGTGTTTTTGTATGCTTCTACCAGGGTGCCCGCAAACACTATGTGCACTTCTACAACATGTACATTTCCATGTGGACCATAGATAGTAGTATAGGTAATGGAATTGGGCCTGGAAATGACATCACATTTGCCTTGAGCTCGGTTTACAACCAATCATGAGTACTCTTGGTAATCACCTGAGCCCTGAGCAACTGTGATGTCATTTCCAGTCAACAGCTGGGGGCAAAATGGGTGCTCCCTGAAATTTATAAGAATAAGATGATTTGTTGCTTAATTTATATTCTACAAATGCAGAATTAACCAGAATATAGTGTTTGGACGAGTGGGGTCACATAGAACAAAAGTCACCAATGTGGTGCCTGCAGGCACTAGGTAGCCCCCGAGAATCACATGAGTAGCCCGCAGACCTATTCTGCAAATAGTTTCCAAGGGATAGAACATTGTGACTTTCTAGGAATTTTACAAACAATCATGCATAAAGGACATATACATTACATATTACTCTTGATATACATATTTACTGCAACTGTTTCTTAATTATTGTGAGAAATCAATAACATGATCAGGGTCTTCACATAAACTGGTAGCCCTTCGTATTAAGTAGCTCTCGGGGTCAAAAAGGTTGGTGACCCGAGACATAGAACATATTATTGAATTTATTTATTTTTTACTTCTCCTTTAGTACGGTGTGTCGTTTGTAAACGTTGAAGCCGAAAGTACCTGCAACAATTCGTGTTAGCTTCAAACAATGTTGGAAAAAAATGATCATTCAACATTCATTGAAGTAGAGATACAGTACTGTTTATTAAAAAGTTTTTAAAAATCCAAATGCTACTCCTAAATGTTAAATCTAAAGAGTAAATCTCGGTTAATTCTATTCTTATTGTGTTGCATTTTCACGCTGGCTGTTTAAGTATTACTCATAATTGCAGTTTCTTCTTCGTCTTCCAAAAAATAAAAAAATAAATAAAGTTACACTGGTACACGACGGTGCTGAAAAAGATTTCCCAGCTGTTCGTGAAGGCGTCATAGCACCTTGGGTAGAAAAAAAAGCGTCACAGCACTTCGATCCATTGATCTGTGCTCCGGACGTCTGTAGGACTCCGCGTTTCCACGCCCCTTACTTTCACCCCCATTGTGGAAGAGAATCTCGGGCTCACTCAAACACACGCGCTACCAAACCTTCTGGAGTTCCAGCTGCGAGGACAAGCTTTTGGAAGAAAAACTTCTCTTTTACTCATGGATATATTTTATTCTCTTCGGGGATTTCGAAGAAGGGCAATGTTTCGAGTCGCCAAGCATTTTGGAGCGTCACCCCAGAGGGAAAGGCCACACGGTCTGCACAGCACAAAGTTGTAAAAAAAAAAAAAAAAAGTAGTCGCCCTTTTGTAGTCGCTCTCACTCGGTGCTTGTCCGCTTTGAAAAGCCCGGACCATCATGGCGAGGCGGACCAGGCACAGCACTTGGGCTGCAAGGCGGATTCCGCGCGCTCCGTTCTGGGATAAGCTGCTTCGTCTTCGCGGGAGCTTGTCGACTCGGTTATGGAGCTTCGCTCTTATGTGCTCGGCTCTTTCTTGGGGATACTGTCGAGCCGACACGGAGTTTTCCATTCTGGAAGAAGCGCAAGTTCTATCCGAGCAGATGAAGAAGCTTTCTACACAGGAGCTCGGAGTCTTTACTATGCAGGTAAATGCCATTTTGTGTTGTCGTTGAATTTTCTTTAAAACCTGTGGAAACTACTTGTGCCACTTTGGAGTGGGCGGAGCAGACCCAAAACTTAAAACGAAAACTTTTTTTTTCTTTTTAAACTTCTGTAATTTCAGCGTGAATATGTAGTGACACAAACGTGAGCATGTTGCGAAACAAACTCAACGCGAGCTTTTAAGTCGGACGTGTTTATGTGGACCTTCAACACTGTATTACTTCGACCTCACAAGCCCCCAAAACGTTCTCACGCTGCACGAATCTATTTTATGTCACAGCACATTTGAAGAAAATACAATTTCATAACGTGGTTGACATTTCATTCACATAAACGCTCTAAAATAACCTTCCTGTCTATAATTATGACGATGGTATGTGTGTATGTGGGGAAAACACCCTTGGTTTGCCAGTTTATTCCGCAAATCATTTTAACAAAACAATACTCGTGCTGTATGCGTCTGAATGTGTGTGATTCTGGGTTTCATTAAATTCGATCATCTGAAATATGTCGAGCAGCACATTTTATAGTATTTTTATGTACGTGTGCATTAAATGTTCACACGTTGTTTTAAACACGCTCCACAACGTCCAGCGCAGTTAAAAAAATATAATTATATATCACTGGATTGTTGTTCAGCATCACAACAAACCGCGACGACAATAGCAAACAGCGTTAATATGCTGATTATTGTTATTGTCTTTGTCAACCCATAATGTTACACAGCACTGCTTTATTGTATTGAATTGTGTATCTAATCAAATGTTGAGGTAGAGTATTTCTGGTCACCTGAAATGATCTGTGCCGCCCATACTATTTCTGGTAATTAGACATGCAATTCTGTTTTCTGTCTCCAAATAATCATTACAAATGTTGACAAAATTACAATTACTATAAGTGTTATATTCTAGCATGAACCTTTGGGTGTTGTCGATTAAGTTCAGCTTATCACAGAGTGCGGCCAATGAGTGGCTTGTGCTGATTTATAAATGGTAATTGTCTGTAAGGCGATTCTCTGATTTAAATGGAAAACTAAACAGTAATAAATGCAGTTTTCTTCGGCTTTGGTCATCCTAGTCAGCCTGAGCCGAGATGCTTTCATCTTTTTTTCACCCTGTATGACACGAAGCCATGTTTTTTCCCTAATGAAACACCCTGCATCTTCAATGACCACCTCACTATTAAACTGTTCAAGCATCGATTTTTTTTTTCTCTCCCTCCTCAAAGTCTGCATTGTAAGGTACAAACACATCACCTTCCCATGTGCATGTAAGCGGCGCTCAGTTGGGTCGACAAATGGCAGAAGGTGCAGCGCCGGGGTGTAGGAGGGTGTGCGGCAGGAAGGCCGAGTGGGGGAGTACTTCAGAGGCAGAAGAACTCACAGGCCCTGAACACAGAGGCGAGGCAGTGGGGGAGCCCCGGCCCCAAATGGTGTTTCATCTCCTCTGCTGCCACACTGAGATGCCTTTATCCTGCCTCTGGGAGCCAGCTTTGAGGGCTTCCTCTGATCCTCATGGATCTTTCTTTGTCACCTCACTGCTCCTCTCAATCACCTGGGCTCTGCTCGCTACCTCATTTGTCACTTGTTATTACGCTGCTTATAACGCCGTGTGTTCCTCTTTAAATGCCTATTTACATGCATCATGCAAGCAGTCTTTCCTGTCTTTCTACTTTTGTGCATTTCCGATCAGATCAGAAACAGACCAGAGTAGGAATAAGTAAATAATGTTGAGTATCTGTCACTCAATTTTAAAATTCCTCGTAAAGAGCTTCTCAATGCTTATCTGTGTCATTGAGTATCACTTGCGTTGAAGGAAGAGCAGCAGAATTTGTTCATTAGCAGTGTGTGTGTGTGTGTGTGTGTACATATATATATATATATATATATATATATATATATATATATATATATATATATATATATATATATATATATATATATATATATATATATATACACACACACACACACAAACCCCCCTCTGGCATTTAGAATGAGACACTAGAGTGTATACTACTGTCCTCCATGATTGTGTCTTGCTCTATTATGGAAGGTAGAGCATCTCTTTTTAAAATGTAATGCAACCCTTCACTACCCCACCCTTCATTCTCAAGCAAATATGAAACTGAGGATTACCTAGCCAATGTGTCTGAATCAACTTCCGTTTGGTACGCCATTGCATAATTATTGTTGAATCCCTGGTTGTTTGGCTGATACTCAATTAGATTAACTATCTTTGAGGAAGGACTCAGATTTATTGTGTAAAAGTTATTCCGATTGACTTATTTTATAATGTTCAAATGCCAACCAAGCCGGCAGAAATATTGCAGGTTTGTCTGAGATGAGATTCAAGATAGCCAAATTTGGGTCAAAGATAAAATTAATCAAATTAGTGTCCATTGTGTGCTTCCTGGTCAGAGAACGCCTCGCCAATGCAACTGAATGTGCCCAAAGCAGTTGTCTTTCCTTTTCCTTGCGACACGGTTAGAGTTCATTTTACCAGAAATACCTGAAGTTGTGCAGCACCCGTGTTTCACCAAGTTCATGATCGTGTGTGTGCCAAAAGATATGCCAAAAGACCGCAATTAATAAATGAGTCAAATGGAATACCTTTTCGTGTTCTCTAACTGATGCACTTGGCTGCTTAACTTGCCAATCTTAATTGAGTCAGCTGGAGACATCAGAACTTTTACATCATCGTCACCGTTTTAGCAATATTCCTGTGTGTGAACAAGGATAGACTTGGACGTTGGTTCACGCTGCTCGCTTCTTTAATTGAAAATAACGCCATAACAAACTCAGCTAACACCAGCTGCTGTTAGCTGCAAGTGCCTTGCTGCTCTTGCAGCTAACAGCCAACTGACGTCCTCACTCTAGCTCATCCTTTTTACGGTAATTATTGTCAGTAAGAATTCGTCTGATATAAAAATGTACATCTGTGTGTCATGTGGCCGACAGATCAAGCTTTTTTTTTTTTTTTTTGCTTTGGCTACCTGTGTGCTGGGGGCCTGTAGCAAGAAAGATATAGGGAAAAAATATATTTTCAGAAATGTCTGCCTCTTCCAAGCTTCTTGACAACAAGGACCCATTTTCACCTCAATCAAGTCCCTTTAATTCTTTTGCCAGACTTGTGCACTCCCTTCTGGTTTCTGCTGGACTGTGGTCAGACCAGAGGAGGTTCTTTCCCTTTTGCACCAGCTGTTGTGGTTTAAATCCTTCTGTACAATTGTAGACAGATCATTTACAGGACTGCTTTCTGATGGTTTTCCCACATTTCTCAGTTGAAGATGGCCTCTCCCGTTAGCCTTGACTAGCTTGATGTGTTTTTGCAGACTTGTCTGCCTTTGACTTTGAGGTCCTGTTTTGCCTGCTTTCCATCTTTACACTATCTCACGTTGACCTGCCTCAAATGCCAAACTGTTGTTAAGAATCAACTATGAACATTTCCACAGTCGCTGTCTTTGTTTAAGATTGCCATACCCTGGTCAAAATGAGATTCTTTTTCGATAAAACATTCAGTCCTTATCTGTTTTACGGTAAAAGTCAGGATTTCACCTGCATTTGTGCATGCATACCCCCCCCCCCCCCCCCCCCCCCCACACACACACACACACGCGCGCGCGAGAGACTAAATGCATAGATTTTTACTCTACTGGTTTTAATTTACAAATTAAAAGAAAGTCTCTTTTTTTTTTCACCTCATGTATCTCCCATTCAATAAGCCTGTCTGTCTACAAATAGCCCCATGCTCATATGCACACTCCTTCCAAACACAGAACAAAACAATAATAAATGCCCAGTAGGACTGGGAGAAAAGGATCTTTATTGGTGATTGGGGCTTTATTTTTCATGCTTCCTGCCAGTGTCATTTAGCCCCGCTGGGACTGACTTGGCAATGTGACCAAAAAGAACCCCCCCCCCCCCCCTCTCTCTCCCAACACGCACACACACAACACACACGCGCACACACACACACACACACACACACACACTTAGCAAGTTAGCCCCTCACTACCTTCATTAGGCGCAGCTTGAAATGAACTATCCTTGACAGAGTGATAGAAGGAAAATATTGTGTGAGTGTGTATGTGTTGGGGGCTAGAGTCAAAGGGGCAGCGAAGAAAGTAACCCATTGGGAGGGCAAGGAGTGAAGAGGGACTGGTTCACTCCCCAGACATTCGGCTTTTTAAGTACCCCACATCCCCCGCAGTACACACACACACATACTACGGCTGAAGAGGCTTTGCATTCTTGATGAGGCGAATATTGGAGCTCCTATTGTGGAGAAGCACATCAGACTGTTTTCATACCGATTTGTCTTCTATGTCATCTATGCAGTGCCAAGTGGCAAGTCCAGATATAACTGATTTTTAGGTATTTGGGCATTTTTGCTTAATTATTTGAAGTATTTGAGTTCCTCTTGAACATAGACTTGGTGGATGTCAGAAAAGAGCCAACTTGTAGTTTGTACTGAAGAGAAGTTTGTGTTTTTATAATCATAAACAAGAACATGTAATGTTGTCAGGTAAGATATTATTGCTAGGATCTGACATTTCACTGTTGAAAATGTTAAGTAGGTCATGACCTTGTTCTTAACTATCAAGGCTTTTCCCCACTGCATTTTTACATTAAGTATAAAAGTCTCCCTCATTTGTTAAACTTTAACCATTCCTGACTTTATTTGCCTATTTTAAAGGCATCTCATCACTTGTATCGAATCCATGCCATATTGATTGGGCATCCACCAAGCCTTGAAACAGGGATGCAAAAACCTTTACAATCAGTATATTCTGTTCAAAAACTTGCTCAAAAGTAGACACCTCATGATATGGAGAGAGATTAATAACTGATGATGGGACTACTTCATTGAAGTAAAAGAGTGGCTAATAAAACGTAACTGAATACGGTTGTTTGCGATCCAAACAGGTTGAACTAGAAATTAAAAGGAGTTGGGATGAGACAAATTCTTGAGTAATTGGAGTACCTTGCATAAAAAAATGCTTGAAGCATTTTTTTTCTTTCCCTGGATATCCGCTAATTAGTGTACACATCAGAATTTGTTACAACAATTCGTGCAACAATTGTTACTTCTCTGCATGACAGTAAAGCACGCAGGGAATGCGGAGAGAAGGCCAACTTCCAAATAAACCCCAATTTACCAAATAACGTATAGCCACAGATTTCTTGGTATACTTTTAATTTGAAGTTCCCGGCAGCGTGTTGCACCGTAGCAACTTGACAAGTCTTTTTATTTTTCTGACTCCTGATACAAATGACTCTACATTGTTCTGGAATCATGTTCAAGCTCAAGTCTACACTAACCAGGGCTATTTCAAACCTGCACCCCCCCCCCCCCCCCCCCCCCCCCACCCTCGTGTGTAAAAAAAAAACAAACAAACAAAAAAACCTCAGAGCACATGGTTTTTATTAAAAAAAAAAAAATTGCTGCTACACGAATCTGCTTTGTGCGGTTTTATTCGTTTACAAGAATCCCGAGCCGCTAAGCGGCAGTAGTGGCAAATCTCCACTTTGGCCAGAGTTTTTGAGACCTTAGGTTTTGATGAAATGAAACTCCTGGGGCTTGTATTGCAGATAGGGCTAAGCAGAAACATTTACCGTCCGTTTGCAATAACCCTGGTTACATGGAGACTAAGCCTTATCCTTGTCCCTTGCACCCCAACATGTTGTGGGTGTGTAGTGCTGACTACCCCCACAGATAGTTGAATGCTCATAGTTTTGAATAACAGGACTCAAACTGGGTGGAACTACGTTGTTTTGTTAGAGTTGGTTTCTTCATTTGAATGTCAAGGGGATTAGCTCGGAGCAGCAGACAGTTCGCATTTCATTGTGAAAAGTGTTTGAACTTAACTTCTCCATGGAATGAATACAGCTTGGTAAGGAAAAATATACCTAACTGTTTTATGTAGAGTTGCAGCTATGGAGTATTTTGGGATTCAGACAATATGTTCTACTGAAATTTCTATAGTATTCGGGGAAACACACATATACTGTGTGTGTGTGTGCGTACGAATCAGAAAACATCATAAAAAAATATATAGAAAGAATGTATTTACCTTTAAGTGGCGCTTGTTATGCTTGTTATGCCCATATTCCCTAGTAAGGGTAGCCTAGGCTATACAGTATTTATATCAAATGCCAAAAGATTTTTTTCATTCAAGCACATACTACAACAGATCTGTAAGAATACCAAAAGCAGCCTTAAAGTTTTTTTTTTTTTTGCAAGAAAAAAAAAAAAATCAAAAGTACCAGAATCACTCGAAGCAGTTAAATGTCATTTTTGGTCATTTCAAACCCGATTTATTAGAATTTTTGCCAATCGAGTTTCCAAAATGGGTCTCAATTGACAGCTAGTACGGTCGGTATACTAGGGGCTGAGAAAAGCAGAGGCTTTTGACATGCAAACATGTGGTAAACATTGTCATCTAAAGGCTTTTAGGGTGGAATTGAAACCTGATATCTCCGGAGTGCGCCAGTGAAATCAACATGCGTTGACATTGGGTCCTAATCTGACATGTGAAAGAAGACGTGAAGAATCTCGCCGGCTAGTAGGTTCAATCTAAATTCTTCCAAGCTTTTTTTTTTTTTAACTCAGACTCCTCGCGTCTGTGTACTTGCTCAGTATTCACCAGCAAACACCAATAAGCAATAGTTAGTCTGACATGTTTTCTGCCGGGCGCTTCCATGCGGTAAAGAAATTCCAGAAGGTATGCGTTGCGTAAAATCTGGCCAGCGCGGACACCGCACGTAGTGGCGTGGTTGCCGAAAAGACGTCATTTTGACACGTGGAGCTGCGTCAAGCAGAAATCAAGCTGCAGACGTTCTTCTAGGATTTGCTCGCTTGCTATTTCTTAAGCTTAATGTTGTCTTAACCTTGCGTTTGCCCACTTGTGGTAGGATGACTGAAAGTGCTTGATTTGACATGTACTGGGAGGCCGTTTTTTTAAATGTTAATATCGCTGATTTTCTTCTTAATTAATCGTGGCAGCCAATATCGGGATCACGATTAAAATTCGATTAATCGTGCTGCCCTATGTTCAATTAAACAAAAAATTAATCAGTCAAATCAAGTTCAGCTACTGAGTAGACACTAACCTTTGCTTATGAATGGTAAATCAAGGATTGGAAAAGGAGCCCATTTTTAGCCTGGACCTAACAGGGGTCATAGTCTTTCAAAAAACCACACATCTGATATCCATAAGGTCTAAAACACAGGTGTCGAACGCCGATCCTCGAGGGCCGGTATCCTGCATCTTTTCTGGTTTTCTCTCCCCAGGAATTCCCATATGTGTCGAACTCCGGTACCCAGGGCCGGTACCCTGCATGTTTTCATACCTTTGATTTTAAACACACCTGATTCAAATGATTAGCTCATTAGCAAGCTCTGCAGGAGCTTGAAAGTGATTCTAATCCTTTGATTCAGGTGTGTTTAAGATAGAAGGTATGAAAACATGCAGGGTACCGGCCCTGGGTACCGGAGTTTGACACATATGGTAATTCCTGACTGCCAGACTTGTGAAAACACTCATTGGACTTGTTGCATTGGAAAGGACCATCTTGAAAGAATCCTGCAGCCCATTTTATATATTGGACACTCATGTAAGAAAGTTAGTTTCCTTTGATTCTTTTCTTCAGCTTCCTCCATGGGTTTTTCTGTGTTTTGCTTTTGCATGTTATGTTTGGTTTCATTTCATGGATGTGAGACAAAAACAAAATGCAGAAAAATGCAAAAAGAGAAGATAGCATCTTTTCATTTTATGAGTTGTTGTGTTTGTTCACTAAAACTCTACTTACATTGAGGCCCTCCTCTGTGTTACCCCTGCTGCTTTATTTCTACAAGGGAAAAATTAAATTACTTCTACCTACTTTTGTTGTTTTGATTTGCATATTTTTCTGTGATTTCCTGTGATGAAATCACACAAAAAACGCTCATGGTTATCTATCAATAGTCAAGAAGCAGTCTAATTGCCTTTTGTTGAATACTACAACCTAGGTGAACAAAATATGAACATGCAAATTGACTCATTGTTTTACCAATAAGCATGAAATGGTTTGTGGTTTACCGATATAGCAAGTCTGAGACAAACTTTTTTTCCTCTAGATGTTAGATCATAGGCATGCCGTACGAGCTGATTTCTTGCCAGTTTTCTCTCTGTCTTGTCTAGACGAGGCATTGGCACCATCTGCTAGCTGGATATTCTGCTGGTATTGCTTGAACGCTGTGAACCAGAGACAAGACTTTATATCAGTTTTTCAGTTGTTTCCACAATCCAGATATCTTTTGTTAACATGGACTGTAGTTGATAATTTTGTGTGGGTGGGACTTATGAATATGATTTAAAAAAAATAACAAAGTTTTGCTCTACACATCTGTAGAGCAAAACTTTGTCATTTTCAACAGCAAAAAACAACAGATAGTATTTCATGCATATTATTTTCTATCATGTCCAGGTTTTTTTTTTTTGTACACAGTCATCCTCCTCTCCATGCTTCCACTCGCCAATTGACTTTGCAGAAACTAGGCCACTGAAGAGTACATTATTAAAAACCTTTGATTAAAACTTTTATCATTTCTGTAATTGATTCATTTTAATTGTAAAAGTGAAAATGTTTTATTTTTTATCACGTGTATGGATTTTACTTCATGCAAGTCTTATTTAAATTGTTTTCTGATCGAGACGGAATTTATGACATCATGTAAGACTTTCAGCCCTGATGGCGTTGACTTAACCAGCTCCAATCTGCCAGTAAACGTTTTGGGCCGTCAATTCAAGAGGCCTGATGGGTTGTCCTGTTTTTCCCTAAACTTAATCCATCAGTGTTACTGAGTTGATAAATGAAAAGAATTTCGGCACATTGAGCTTAGTATGCTTGAAGTGTGTGCGTGTGTGTTCACCTGCGTGCTTGCGTCTTTCTGGTTTTAACGTGTTTGTTTACATTCCTTGGCAGGTGTGTGGGATAGGGTTGAGCGATCCTCAGACAATGAGGAATTGGCAGGCATTTTTTTTTTTAGTATTAAGAAGGAAGCAACGTCTTTGAGAAAAGCGGTGTACATTAAATCAACACATTGTATGCTTATCATTCCAATCCATACTGTGCTTAGGGAAAGATGCGGTTGTAACACACTTTTAACATGAACATAATCAGATTTTTTTTTTTAAAGAGCTGCAGGTTTGTTTTTTCAAGACCGTCGTTGATTCTTTACTTGTCAATTTTCCCTATTTTGCTCACTGTTCTCTTTGCAACTGATTGCAGACAATTTTAGTCAACCCTACCATTCTGTGATATTGCTTAACTAAATAATTTAAATATCCTTTTTTTGAATATATATTTTTTACTCATATAACCAAGACAGCTTTTCAATGTCAAACAAAATCTTTGTGTTGTGTTTACATTTACCATATTGACTGAAATATCACAATATTTGATCGTTTTTTTTAAAACTTGCCGATATCTTGCTCATTGAAAAATGTGACATTCAAACATCAGTGATTTCTTGTGAGGAAAGTAGTCAAGAAAGCACAGTTCACCTGTTAAATGTTCACTTCTGCTATTGCCTTGTTCCTCACTTGTCCTTAACACTCATCATGTCTTCCTGCTATATGGGTTACAAAATTTAAATTTAGCATGGAGAATTACATGTATGCACTGTGCATGTATTTTAGGTGTTTGATTTGGCGTTGTGGCTTCCTGGTGCAAGTTTGGGGCACAGCCCATGAAGTGTTCTCACTTTAAACTGGCAAGGGTATGCATGTGTGTACTTGGTGAGGTGTCGACATAAAACACAATCAGGCTCTATCGTCTTACCTTTCAAAGTTGACATGTTTAATTCTGGGTTGGTATTTTATGAGTGTGTTCTGTAATACCTCGGTTCAAGTCTGTATGGCTATGCATTTGTGTGTACAGTTTGTGTATATATTTTCTTTACTCACCACCGCTCCCCAAGATGCCTTATCTTGTACACTGAGCAGCCAACACAAATTCGAGAGCCAGTTAATGATTTCACATCTTAAGGATCACCATGCTCCACTGTGTGGAAATATACTGACACTCTTTTTTTTTTTTTTTTTTTATATATATACAGCAAAGCACACAGTTTTGTGTCTACAGTTCTCTGCTTTAGGAAATACTATTTTTATTGCCATTTCTGATCTTAAACTACAAAGTGGACACCACTGTCTTTCTCTACCTATTAGGTTTTTTTTGTTTTTTTTTTTGGGGGGGGGGTGTTTGATGCAGTATGTTTAAAGGTCAAGGAACTAAGCTTGACAAGTTTACCTTGATCCAATAGAACTCTCCAACGAAATCATGTTTGCAGGCAGAAACTTTTCACAACAGGGTACTTTTTAATATAGCATATCTATGTCTCGGACGTATACATAAAAACGTGTTGTGCGATATGCAATCTAACTGAAGTTATGAACAAAATCATCCAACATTGAAAAAAGTAAAAAGAAAGATAGAAATAGCTAAATCTGTGACTCAGAAATAATCTTTGTATCCAGACCCTTAAACATATTAAAGTAAACTATTGATTCTGAAAAACCTTAATTTGTTATTTTAACAACCAGCTCCACAATGCTAGGTTCACACAAACTGCAGGGTGAGCATTCCACCTCACTTTACTGGTGTTTCACCACTGGAGTACATGTATACAGAAATCGATCATGTAAAAGTAGCGTAATTGTAAAATGACAAAGAAAGCTAGATTAAAACATGCCATTTCACAACCATTTATGACTGTTTATCTTTTGGACATCAGTGAGCGTTTGCATCTATGTTTGTATCTTCTTAAGTTTGATGTTCAAAACTCAAGAACCACCTGCATAGGATCAGCTGTGAAGCATTTTTATTACATGCTCTGTGGTGTTTTGTTTTGTGTTTTGGGTTAGTGTTGTGGTTTTCTGTTCCTTTCTGTTCTGGGATTTGTTGGTCACATTGAGTTCTTTGGTCTTTGCTCATTTTTCTGTTCCCCTTGTGTCAGTGTCTTGTCAGTTGTGATTGCGTCCACCTGTCTGTGTTAACCTGCCCCCTTGTGTTGACCAATGAGCTCCCACTGACCATTGCTTCTCTATCCAAGTGTTCCATGTTGTCTTGTTAGGTTTGAGTGTATTTAGTATCTATTCTCCTTTCAGTTCTTGTCAAGTCATTATCTACGTGCCCAAGTGTCAATGTGTCAAGTAGCCGTTGGAGTTCCTTGTTGTCCTTGTGGGTTCTTCCGATGTGTGTGTGTGTGTGTGTGTGTTTTTTTTTTTTAATTTTACAGTGTAGTTTTTAGTTTAGTTTAAATTAGTGTTTTTTTTTCCCCAAGCATTCCATGCCTGTCTGCCTCCCTGCATCTTGGGTCCACCTCCACACCCAACAATGCCAGATCATGACACATGTGTGTTCAGACCCATTTTCAGCCCAGCGCAAGTTTAACGCAAAGTAACTGTGCGCATGACTGATTGTAGTTTTGTTACAGTGGTTGACCTCCAGTCATTTGCTACTGTATACATACAGTTTTATGTGTAAACACATGCCATCATTGAAGTCTTTCACACTGGGTGGATCATTCAAACCCCACTGAAAACAGATTTTTATTATTTTTAAATCTCAATGCGCCTGTGTTGAACGAGTTTGATCATTAAGAAGTTTGTTTTTGTCCTCTTTCATACTGAGGTTTTATTATGAGAATAGATGAGCTCAGGTATGTGGCCTTGATCTTCTTTTGGAATGTTTTCACCTTGGCTCTACTTTAACAGCAAGTTATTACTCCCAGCATACAGTTCGGGCATGGCGCTAACGCGACTAGAGTACTTGTTTATCACTATTTCTCCCAAATAAAACTTTGCCAGTGAAAGACAAAAACAGGCCCAATGATAAGTGCTTGACTCTAGTGGAATCATTATTGCATCGCAGTTTTCTCCACACTGGAGCAGGTACATTTAATTATCATTCATCAAGCTTAGCTCTCACAACTTAGTACTATTTGTTGTATTTACAACCAAACATTATGTTTGTTGCCCTGTTACTGTATGTATTCTGCCATTATATGGTACAGAGTTACCACAGTCCCTGGAATTTAATTGGTTCTTCCACCCAAAAAGTGACAAAAGGGGTTTTTTGTTTTTGGACACTACTTTCTTTTGGAAGCCAGGACATACAATACGATGTAGACGAGTGGCTAGAATGTATGCCTCACTTTTCAGAGTTTGCAGGTTTCGGCCTTTCTGTTTGGGGTTTTCATGTTCTCCCTGTGCTCACATTTTTTCCGGGTACTCCAGTGGTAGGTAGGTAGGTAGGTACTGTATGTTGGACATTCTGTATTGCCCAAATGTGTGTTTGTGAGTGTGAATGGTTGTTTGTCCATATGTGCGCCGGAGATGGCTTCCCCCCACTGCCTGGAGATGATGGATGGATGGATGGATGGATAGATAGATGGATTCATTCATTCATTCCATGGCTGCATACTTTCACAATTTCCTGGATGGCCTAGTCCCTATCTTTGTGAATAGCGGAGTGTGGCTGTACACTTTTCTGTTCGTCGTTCCTCATCTTAGATGACCTACCCTGACTTTTTCATACTTTATCCAGCTCTTGTCCCCCTTGTCCCCCACCCACAACATATGGAAAGCATTATATTCTGTCTGGTGGAGAGTGTGAGCAAACATCCCTAGACGAGACTGGGAGACTCTCAGGCTGGTGCTGTATCATGGTCATACTTGCCTGGCCTTAACGCTGCTTAGATAAAAGAGGTACTTGTTATTTCAGAACCATAGCACCTGATTGCTAACAGGCTTCAACAAGCACTGCTATCTTTTAAAGTGGAAAAGACTCTTTGAAAGAAATTAAATAAAAAGTTTGGTCGAATTTCCTAAAAGTAACCCTTTGTTGTATGCATATTGTGTATGCATATTACACAATGGCAGAAAAAAGGGCATCCAGATTCACTACAGTTAGCTATGGGATTAAAACACTGCTTGGTTTTGGTCTATTTTATGTCAACATTTACAGTATTTTACAGTAATCTTATAAATGGTTTTATTGGACTTGGTGTTTTGTTATGAAAATTGAACACAGAGCTAATGGGACCATGCAGTGGACCATGCATATGCTCAATTGCATTATATTGTAAGGCCATTGTGTGGTTTGTTACATGTACTGTACTAGTGTTGTGAGATTGGGAGAAAATTTTACATCCGAAAAAGAGAATTTTATATCCTAATGTATATGTTTTGTTTTACTGTTGTTGGTTTCTAGACCCTTCAGCTTTAAATGCTTTTATCCTTTGAAATGTTATCCGACACGCCTAAAATTAATCAAACAAATGCTAGCAATTTGGGGGAAAAAAGATTATATAACACTGTCAAAGGTAACTTCTTAATATTCTCACTGAACTTTACATGCACCCTTGTTTGAGTAACAAACCTTTTAAAATATGAACGTTCAAGTTAAATTGTTCAGGAAGTTAAAATAAGTTGCTCATTCTGTGACAATCATGCTCCTATCTCACAACACTAATTAAGAAAAAACACATTTTTGTGATTGCTAACGGTGATTCAACATTGCCACCTGACAAGGAAAATTCTCCACTAAATAGATGTTAACAGTTTTATCCATGCGAAATCACAATTAGACCAACTTTATCAGAATTTAGCAGAATAATCCTAATGTTAATGGCGAGACTGGAGTTTTTTTTTTTTTTTTTATATATATCACTTGACAAATTTCACATGATGAATAAAACCACACTTGTCGGAAATATTTAGTCACCCAAACCATTTTCACCCCACTCCTTTACTACCATTTTCCTCACAAACCTGTGCTCCTCAGTTTGTGGACTGGGACTTTAGTTCCATTGCTTCAGGTTGTCTGGATCTTTAGTTGAAGCAAATTAAAATGACCTCCAGCATCTCTAAAATGCAACAGAGTGCGGTTAGCAAACTCTCAGCCAGTCATTTAATTAGCCAACCTTTTCCATCAAACTCAAAGGAGAGACAGAATTAACGATCAGGCGTTTGGTTTCTTTATGGTCATTACAGTGACATTTAGAAATTCACTTTTAACATGCTTCTTTCTTCTTTTCTTCAACCACTCATTTTTCGTCATCTCCTTTTTAAAAGCACTAAATTATTGTTCTGTTGGCTTTGCTATATTTGAAATACTGTACAGTAAATGGGGAATGTATTGCACTTATTTAACATATGCTGTATATGCCTTAAATGTACTCCAATATCTTTATCAGCCTTGTTACAAAAAGTGATGTATTATGCTGCAGGGAAAAAAAATAGAATACAACTCTGATTTACTGTCAAGAACATATTGGTGTTGAGTGCGGGACGACCAGCGATTGAAAACCTACCAGTTCAGACACAAACACTTATGCCAAATACAATTAGTCTAAAAACGTATTTCCAACATATAACAAAAAAAAATGTTTGTGTTGCTGCTGCTGCGTCTTTTATAAACTAAAAAAAAAAAAAAAAAAATCTGGATGCACTTTTTCTCTGCCATTGTGTATTTTGATAAACAATTTATTCCCTGTTTTCCTTTGCAAAGACCAGGATGTACTCTTTCTTTTCTGACGTGACACTTAAGTGACTTTGTAGCTTTTGTGGGGGAATTCATTGGGAAAAGTAAATGTTGTGAGAAAGTCATGGCACAGGGTCATAGAAAAGGGGAGCATTGCACACACATCAGAGGCAAAACTGATGCTACATTCCTGGCTTCAGCTATTTGTAGTGCAATGAGTGGAGAGTTGGCTGGGGGCGGGGAGCTAGAGAAGAAGGTAGAAATAAAAAAGCTTGCTCCAAAGGAAAAAAAAAGCTTAGCTCCACACCAGAAGCATGAAGGTGGCTGCAGTTAATCCAGTCTCATGGGTTTGAAGCTTTCATCTACATACGAGTTGAATTAAAATCAATATCCTGGCCTCCAGTGCCTAAATCTGTAATGGAATACTTATGTGAATTGTTTTATTTGTTTGTTTGTTTTGAGGTGATATGAAAATGTGTTGTCATGAAAATGGTGAAAGCAATAACCATGCATCAAGCTTGTACATCTGAATCTCCATATCAGTGGGGCTACATGAAAGGTTTCATTTCAATGAACCCCACCGAAAATGGTACACCCATTGTGCTATTTTTTGTGCTCACAAAAGAAGCATGGCTTACTTATCAACAAACCCTTAAGGACAGGATTACTGTACCTGAGCCCTACTCCAAGTGAATGTGGCACATAGTGATAACCAGTTATGTCCTTGTCGTAACTCATGAGCCATTTCAACAGTCTCCTTCATTCCTTTGTTTCTATTCCCCCAATGGTTTATATTTGGATCTGACTCTTACTCTTTGGCTATCGTCTTTGAATTGCATTCCAGATACACAAAAACAATAATATTAACTGTGAAGATGAAGAATCAATTGTGGGTGTACATGCTATCCCCACGAGAGCCTGTTTGACCACTTTGTCATAAAACAAAATCCCCGCATCTGGTCACCAGAATGAGTGAAATAAGATAGATTTAGGTAGTTGTATTTGCATTGTGCATTTTGAGTTGCTACTTAAATTGAGAATTCCTTAAAACCAATCACCTATGGTTAGATCAACCCCTCGGGGGAAGCATTTAAGAACTGGCTTACTGGGACCAAAAGACCGCCCTTTCATCAATAGATAACAAGGGCGGATATTCGGAGCTTTTGTATCATGAGTACATCTTGAATTTCACCCTTTTTTCTTAATAGCTTCATAAAAAACTATGCGGATTAACTGAAAGATTGGGGTAGTCTTTTTCTCTCTTTATTGGGCAGTCCTACGAAAAAGCAGTCTGTTGCAAGCCATGTGTCAGTTTTAAGTGGCTTTAGTCTATTTGTAATATGTCTTTGAACTTCTGTGGACAAGCCAGCGTTTGATTGTGGGTCAGGGGAGGCCACGAGTCCACAGTGACCTAGGCAAAATAAGCCCTCTCAGGTTTCAGAGGGAAGCATTCCTCCCTGGCCACTCCATAGCTGTGAAAACCACAACGCAGCTCCAACAACAAACACTGGAGGCACTGAAGGGAAAAGATGGATAATCAAATGCAGAAGTTTTTCTCTGGGTTCAATTCTGCTCTTGTTTGTGTTTGTTTTTTCCTGTTTAGTTGTTATTTTAAAAAAACACTGTCCTTGTTTTGATATATTTTTTTAATCGATGACATTTGCAAAAGAACAATAACTGTTTGGAAATGTATTCAACATTGAATGCATTTGGTTCAAAGCATATTTTTGCAAGGTACACTCACGTTTCCTCAAGAGCTCGTGGAAGTGCTTCAAATTCAGACAATGTTTAGAAAACCATCTGGACGTGCACCGTCTGTGAGTTGGTGTTGCATTTAATAAGAGGTTTTAAAGTTCATAGCCAATAATAACAGTCTGAAAGAAATCTGGTTCATTAGGTGTGCACCGTGCAATGTAATTGCTGTTCTGTGTTGTTTCAAAAGGCGTCAGGAAAAGGCTGTCATGGAACCAAGCAATTTTCTGCATTGGGGCTGCTTACAGTGAAGCACCTGCTTACCTGCTCCCCCTGCGCAAACATTAGTGCGGTCGGTAGGAAGGGTGCGTGTTAGGGTTGGCAAAATTAACCAACCCGTCATGATTATGTCCATAATCAATCTGTGGCAGGCCAGGCGCATGTACAGCACTGTAGTTTTGAAATGATACAGAAAAAAGCTACCTTCAATGCTGTATGTGTGTATGGGTTTTACAGTATTGTTCTGTTAGCACTGTCACAAAACCGCCCAGTTAATAAACAGGTATTACTAGGACTGTCAAAGTTAAAACATTAACTTCGGGGATTAATTTAAATTGTATACATTTTTAGAAAACTTAACTCTGTTCTATTGACTTCCTGTTTGTAGAAATAGGTGTTGGAAAATGTGTTTAATCGTGAATAATTATGGAAAATTCTGCAATAAATTAGTGACACATTTTAAATCTGATGAATCTGATCAATTTGGCAGCACCTGTTATTACAAATGGATTATTAATTGGATCCCAACGGGGACAAGGTAGGACATTTTTTCAATGAAAAAAAATCACATCACAATCACCCACCACTGAACAAAAATGTCAGAAATGGTAAATATTTAGGGGAACTGCTTAAGTTACATACGGTGGAGTGGAAAGGCATTAAATTGAGCTGCCTGGTACTTTTTGCCACTAGTATGGATAGATGAAAGAAGATACATCGTATGTGTTACTTAAATAATTTATTTTTCATTTTGGATTTTTTTTCAATGTTGACATTTTTTTATTTCAATAAAGTATGTGTAGACTATGTATGTTTTTTATTATACACATATCTATATTTGAATATTAATAAAGCAAGTATCATTCTGTTAATCGTAATAATGCAAATGGTCGTAATTTAGTGTAAATGTACCCGAGAAGAACTGTTGAAGTTGAGTTGTCTAATTTCAGATTCCATGCAAATACATGCCATTCCTAAGCCATTAAAAGATGTATTCATCTATTTATTTCTAATGATAGTTTGGTGAACAAACATCAATGCTCATATTTTCAAGTCTGAGTACAAGCACTTCTATAACACCTAACTAACCCTAACCCTTAACTTTAGGATATGTCATATTTATGCTAGTTTCTAAAAATCATGTACCAGTCTTTCCCATTCTTAACAGGAATGAAAAGCATATCACGCTCCTGGTTAGACTGCAATTTTTGGTGCACATGATGTCAAAAGCATGAAGCAATTGGAGTAATCTTATACGAGTCTTGATGTCTTTTGTGAAATTCTGTTCATAAATTTCCACAAAGCTACAATTTCATTGTTATTATTATAATTTTTTATTCATGAAAATCTGACATCAACCTGTCTTTTGACCAGGCAGGTCACCTCGGATACATGTCAGCATGCACTGGAGATTTGCGAAAGTGGATCCAAATATTTATCTAACCTCACTGTCTTGTTCCCTATCTGTTTCTCTGCAGAGGATTTTCAACTCATTTGTGTACACTGAAAAGACATCAAATGGAGAGACAGAAGTCCAACAGGTGAGCAACAAAGACCCTTCACCCCCTACACCTTTCCTTTGTTTTGTTTTTTTTTGTCAGACAAATGGTTTGTTGGACTTGTATAGGGCTGAGTTGATTTCAAAAGCAACACGCATTCATTATCATAGTCACGTTATCCAGCTGTTTCAAGGGCAGAATAGCTGATTTTTAAGGGTATTAAAATTCTGCCGCTACTGTCACTGGCTTTGAAGTTGTGCCTGCATGTTGACTCTCCTGTGCTCTGCCCTCTGCTCAGTGCAGTGCAGTCCTCAGACAGTCAGATGACTTAGGATGACTGTAGGAATATCTGGTGTACAATTAGCCTGTGGTTCAGTGCGTTTGCACTGAAGAGTATCCAATCTTGGAAACGTGATGGTCGAAGCCAGTGTTAAACAACTTGTGTAACAGACAGCTTGATGTTTGCCTATTGTGCTGTGACTGTGGGGTGTGCATATATTTGCGTTTGTCAGTAAATGGTGAGAGTATGCGCGAAATACTTAATGCCTGATTTGATTGAAAGTCAAAGCCAACTCAATCTGGATTACTAAAAACTGTTTCTTCTCAAATATATGGTATTTCTGTTACACATAAATTTCTCTTGTTTTAATAAGGACGCATAAAAAGTGTTTTTACTACTATCAGTGTTGTAAATTGATTTTAAGGTATAAAATATAGTTTCTGTTTTCTCTCTGTATGAAATTAACTAGACATGACACACTAGACATGGGTCAAAAAGGCTGTTTTTTCCCTCTCCCACATAGTCTGCCTTAACGGGCAAGTGCCGCGTGCAGCTGAAGCCTTCTCTCATTATGTATCATACGCGAGTCCTCTTCGGCTGCAGCAGCTAATCACATTGTCCACCTCCTGGTTTGTTGGTTTCGGTACCACTGTAAGTTTGCTACTATCATGTGGCTACTGCGGTTCGGTGGGGATCAGTGGTTAGCACGGCCTCCTCACAGTTGCAATCGCAGTAAATGAGAATCCCTATTATCATGTGAAACAAATTTTTTGGACACCCCAATAAAAATCATTGTGTTTCATATATATATTTGTATATACAGTATACCAGTTTGTATATATACCATTTAGCTCAAGTCTGTCATGTTTATTGACTGTGTTGCCGAAATATTTGCCTGTTTTGCTGTGTGTCAGTTGAGAAGGTGTGCACATGTGCCCCAAGCTCACACAGGTGCAAAGACTTTGATGCTGCAGCAAAAATCCAGTTTACACGTTGGTTTAATCTGTGTAAATAATTAGTCCCAGGCAGCAGCATTGGCTCATTTCTCATCAGTGAGGCACAGTGAATAACTTTTTTTTTTTTTTACCTTGGCCATCTCACTGCATGGCTATATATTCTATCTGTAAACCTTTTGAAGTCGGAAGCTGCTAACTCAGATGGCTTCTCTCGCATAGTTGTCTTGTACCTTCTCAAAAGGGCTGTGTGCTTGTGCCAAAGTGAGGTTCAATTAGAAGTGGAGGTGGATTAAAAGAGTAACACAGATGAGGACATCTTTGGCTGTGTTTCCTGGAAAAGCAAATTTGGGTTGATATGCAGACAAATGGTTTTACTTTGATATTATCCATCTATCCATCCATCCATTATCCGTAGCTGCTCATCCTCACTAGGGTTCACTGGCTCGCTCGTGCCTATCCCAGCGGTCTATGTGCAGTAGACAGGGGACACCCTGGACTGGTTGCCAGCCAACATTGACAAACAACCTATAACGCACCCAATCGTACAGTACCTAAGGTCAATTTAGAGTGTTCAATACAGCCTTTGATATTATCTTTGTTTTAATCTGTATTCAATTAAATGGGTCTGATTGTACTGCCAGAAGCATGATGAGAAAGTTAAAACAGTTAACCTATTTTCCGGACTTATGATTTTCAGAAAATATCCCAAAATAGTATAATATGTAAAGTCTTATTTCAGAGTGAAGGAATTTGGATATTCAAGGTTTTAGTGGTTTAAAACACTGACTAAAGTGACTATTGATGGGGTAAAAAAAAACTCCTGACCAAATGATTGTTTTTGATTTATCTTAAAATTACTATAGAAATTCCAACAGAAAAAGTAATCAATGGAATTATGTGATCTTTTAGAATGATAGAATTCTTTCATGAAAGGGAAACATTATGACTGCTCATACAGTTACCTCATTCTTGACTCAATGCAGGGTTTAGGATCACACCTGAAAAAGTGCTTTCCCACTCTTTCACAAAAAAACATCAAACACACACTTTAAAAAATCTGCTCCCACCTATGATTGTTGAGTTTTTTTGTTGTTTTTTTAGCAGTCTACCAACAATCCAAGACTAAACTGAGTTGATCATGTGAGGTAATGAAATGGCGCTGTGTCTCTCCGCAGTCATGCGATTTTCGTCACAGCCCTGCTCATCCTTATATTAACCTCAAACATGCTCTCCAAAGTAAGTCAATGTCGCCATTAGCACTGCTGCTAGTCCGGCAGTCATCAAAATCTTCATCGTCCTTTACCTTGCACCCTGCACCTGTGTGGCGCTGCAACAAACCCTAAGTTTCACAATCCTCACACATTGGTCGGGTCAGTCAAGGTTAGGAAAGAAAAACTCTGTGTTGGCAAGTGTGGTTAAAGTGCAGAGCACAAGTTGGAATGATTTCTTTGTCTGCATTGATGCAAACTGTAACCCAAGCTTTAGCTCACTCAAAGCTTCTGGTTTCTCTTCAGTCAGACTGTTAAAAGTGGAGTTTAGTCTCTATACTAGGCTGTCCCTTCCCCCAATCATGGAAACACTCCCAAGCTCAACACTGGCCCATTCTCCTTTTTTTTATAGAAAGTTCATTGCTGCTAATTGCTATGCTGCGACAGACATTATGTGTGTTAGTACATAACACATTTTTGTGTTGACTTTATTGTCTGTGTGTAAGTGCACATCTCATTGGTGCTACGCGGAGCTGTGTTTGTGGTGCTGTAGAAGTAATTGTGGGCTGTGCATGAGGTTTCTTTTAAACGCCTGACAGAATTTAATGGTGGCCTGATTAGGTGGGCAATCGGTCAGTGGGTCACTAAGCAGCTTCCTGTTCCTCTTTTGAATCACAGTTCTTTTGCTGGCACTGGTAATTATGGGACGTGAACAAAGAGCTTTAGTTACCAAGGGAGTAGGGGTTATTTTTAAATCAATTTCACATGCTCTACATTGAGCGTAACTGCACGGTTTGCTCCTTCGTTTTACATATATCTTGCGTTTGAGGGGTGTTTCTGTTTCACAGTATCTTTTTGTTTCCAAAAGGCTTTTTAAAGCATCCTCTTCCCAGTAATAGTTTTTCATTTAAATGTTTTTAGTAAGTTGTTTGGCAAACTGTAGCCAGGTTCTCGAAAAAAAATGACATCTAAAGCACTGTCCATATGCAATAATGACTTTTATATTTATTATTATTATTTTGTATTTAAAAATGGAGCTTAAACTTCTCATTTGAATTTTTTTTCATTAAATAGTTTCATTCACACTGCTACCAGCATAATCCCCCTGGTAATGGAGACGATAACCCAAAGTTGTTTTTACCTTAATATGTTCTATGCACCCCCACTAGTTTAAAAACAGCTTTCTGATTAAGGCTTTGTTTTTGGATTTAGAAACAATCCACCAGTTTTTATCCATTTTAGGGGGTGATTGCCTGACAATTATATCACAATCACTCACCTGTTTTCATAATTAGGTCATGCGTGAGGTGAAACGGGGTTGGTTAAGTCATGTATGAGGTGAAACCAGGTTGGTTGAAAGCGGATATCTGAGCATAATTTTTGTGTGGTCATTTTCAGTCGAAAGCCATTGTCATTTGTCACCACACAACGGCCGCACCCGTTGATTGATAAAATAAATTCAAAGACTTTGCTACATAATTCATGTTCATGTTTCATAAACATATTATGAATCAGAAATTTGTGATTAGACGAGTTGGGCTCAGTATAACACGTTATTGTAAAGACTTATGGGGGGTTGACTTCCCCTTAAACTACAGTATAGGGGCCATGTTTTTTGTCACATAATTAAAAAAATATAACTAACTCTGATGATGCCAACTATGTGTCAAAATGGTGGCAGAGCAAAGTATTAGCATTTATAGGCCTATGTTTAATATGAGCAACCTTTTATAGTTTGCTTCAACATCATTATTGCTGTTTTGGTTCTAACTTTGACTTTGTTCCCTTTGTGCAGCTTGCCAAGAAGATTCGAGAGAAGTTTAACCGCTACCTTGATGTGGTGAACAGGAACAAACAGGTGGTGGAGGCTTCGTACACTGCCCACCTTACTTCTCCTCTCACTGCAATACAAGATTGTTGTTCTATACCAACATCTATGATGGAGTAAGTCATAACTGTTTTGTTTTTTTATAATTATAATAATTTATAATAAGTAATAACTATTGGGGCACACAAACAATCAACCATTTAAAAAAATGTTCAAACTACATTACATTTAGCATTTTGCCATTTTAATTCTTATTAAATATGAGTTTTATGTTACTGTTATGTTTTTCTTTTTTGACATTCCAACCACTAGAATGGATGGAAATTGAGTTAATGTATTATTTTTTGAAAATATAAATGACAAAAATGGGCTATAAATGGATTTCAAAGTGATTTCACCCCCATCCTTTTATTTGATTTTCATAGAATAGAATAGGCATAACCCACATAGTTAAGATACTGAAAAGAGATAGAGAGAGACATAGAGAGATATTGAGTTGTATAAAATAATTTGAATGGTCCAACTGCATTTAAATGCACCAGATGCCTCACATTGGGAACAAGCCCAATGTTTTTTTTTTTAAATGTTATTTTAATTATTTCTTAAATGGCGGTTTGTAGATGTTTCACTATGTAAATAGATGGCAATAAATATGGGATAAAGTAATCACAAGGATGAGTTAAGCTAGCTGCTCCACAGTTCTCGGTGCATGGGACAACTATAAAATAAAAGCCTACTAAGGCTATTGCATTGACATATACGCGTTATTTGGTGTGTTCATTTTGAAGTTGGCATAAGGATCATGTTGGTGGCGTGATATGTAATGCTGTTGCAACTTCCTTGGCATGTCTTTTTGAGTAGTGCACATTAATAAACATATTTAAATGTATGAATATAATAATGTTCCACATTACTCATGGACCTTGGTGTACCAGCGGGGCCTACACTTAAGCAAACGTGCAATGTGAATAGAACAAGCACACCGTTTTTTTCTACCGATGCGGTGCAAACTGTGGTGCTTGGTCCACACAGACCATGGACCATCTTTGATCCATATGTTCAATTAGGCTCAATAATTTTTGTCTGATCCTTGTGTATAGTATTTTGCCAACCGCTTGCCT
This sequence comes from Hippichthys cyanospilos, assembly GCF_059441005.1. NCBI lineage: Eukaryota > Metazoa > Chordata > Actinopteri > Syngnathiformes > Syngnathidae > Hippichthys > Hippichthys cyanospilos. Next base: position 14,271,616 of record NC_142378.1, on the reverse strand, counting down.
GACATGCATATTTTTTGATGGTTTGTGAAAATTAGGATTGTTTTAAGAAGATAGCAGAAAAAAAACACTCTTAGTGTCTGCATCCGCTTTTACCAGTGATTTGCCCCAAAGTACATGCACATTGAAGACATATGGCTAGGGCAAGTCACTTATTCCACTGAGATGAAATCAAGTTGAAAATGAAGCAAAGGAGGAGTGCAGCTTTCACATATAATCTACAGTGGTGCAGCTGTCCTCCATCTTTCATCCCTCTCAGTCGCCATTTCTGTCTAGTTCCCCCACCCCACTGTAAGCAGTTATTGCTCTCTGATTGTTTGCTTTTGCAGTTTAAACTTCACTTGCTCCAAGGTCATTTCAGTCCTGCTAGAGGAGAAGCTTTCTGACTTAGGACCAATTAGCCACCTGTAGCCAAACCATGCATATGACTTAATATGCATGCGTCCTCCACAGACAAGATCTTATATTTATATAGCCCCATGTTCAGTCCTTAAGATATGGATTAACATCATTTTGTAGCAGGTTGAAAAAATAGTGATGGTACATGGAGAATTGCCTTGGTTGGAATGATGTGGGAACTCATCAGGCCAGTGGGAGTAGATTGGACATAGAATGATGGAGAGTCTGATAGGTCCAAAAACTTCAAAGTATCTTCCTTGGGGGAGGAAAAAGACACAGCGCTTTCATTTCTGCTTGCTTGTGCAGGATTGTAAGATATGGGATATGTGTGCGCTCACTTCCTCAGTTTTGCACATTAGAGCAGCCTACAAATTTAAATAATGCATTTTTGGGGGTGAGTGATAGGGAGGGTGTCTATGCAGATAAATTTCACAATGCACCTATATGTTGAATATTGAATAATCTTAATAGTGATTAATAGGAGGCTACATTTTCATTTTCCAAGGGAGAGCAACACAGATAACTTTGAGATTTAATATATTTTTTTCTAAATGACGAATTTAGATATTTGTCGGTATTTATGAGTCATCGTTATTTATGTGTCACACAGTCATTACAAGACAAAAATATTCCATCTTTGATGTATACTAATTTTAGCTTGTTTTGAAGAGCTCTCCCAGCTTTCAGTGTGTATTTTGATATTTTTATTGAGACATCCTGTTTCTTACTGTCACTATGTCCCAATTACTACTAGTGAAGAAAATGCATAGTGTTAATGAAAAAAGCTGTCACTCATTCCGTTATAGGCCTCTGTGTCTGAAGATTTTATTTAGACCAGTTTAGAAGTGGCTCAAGTAAGGATCCACAATGTGTCCCTATCAGTTAACGTGTAGGCTATAATTTTAGAAGGAGACCACTGAGGTCAGTGATCAACTTTCAGTAGTATGACGCTACACTCACTGTCTTCCTTTTACAATTGGCTCCACTTCAAATAGATACTGTTGTGATGTTTGTCATGTTGTGATGTTGGGAAAGTCAATTTAAAAATATGCGTTCCTATTGTAATTGTTCAACCATGATGTTCTAATCAATACTGCGTTTGTGCAATGTGGACTAAGTAGCAAAAACCATTCTTGTTTTTCATCTCAGGAGCCAGTTGGCCAACAGCCAATCATGGCTCACCTGTTTTCTGAGTTTGGTCATGTGACATTTTCAATCCGATCTGTGATCGGTCATTCCCTGAAAATATTAATGGATAAAGAAAATTCTGAATCAGGTTTTTTTTTTTCACCTGCGAAGAGCATTTAAACTCCTTAATAGGGGCTTGGACTTGGAATTTTCAAATGTAGCTTTTTCCCGTGGCTCTGCCGCTGCTTTGACGGATAGAAAATACATGTTCATTTTGACAGGGGCTCCCACACAACAGTGTGCCTCTTCAATACAAATTTACTCCCATGGATCTTTGACATTCTGCTCTGCGGGTGCAATTTAATCTAATGTATTATACAAACAGTGGAGAAAATGTAACAGCTGAACGTGACTGACTCCAGTCTGTTTTTACTGTCGTGCAGAGACACCTGACTCCGTTTGTTTTGCGAAGAGATTCTGCTTGAAAATGTACCCTCTTATTTAGTCCCCCAGAAAGTGGCACAGTCAGACTTAAAGCAGTCGGTTGTTGGTGCTTGCTATCTTGTATTTCTTGAGGCTCACATCTAATTAGTGCATTCAGAACATTGGCTAGGGATATGGTAATCAATGCAGGATTTTCCATGAAAACTCAAAATGTACATGCTAACGCAAGACCCCAAGCATTTTGCAGATGTTTCATAGGGTTGGACAGCAACCTAAAGATTAAATTTCATGTTGTGCTACGATAATTGTGCTGGAACATTTTAGCGCTTATGTCTGGTGAGGCAAAAATAGATTTGTTTTTGCGCCTTCATTAAGATTCCTGATCAGAATGGTAGCCCCCTCCCAGCTCTCTCTCTGGCTCTCGCTTGCTCTCGTTACACAGGTTTTTGATGTGGAATTCAAAGCAGCTGCAAATGTATTTTTTATCTGGCGCACATTTTGCTGAGCGTCCTGCCCACCCCTTCTATGCAAACCAGATTTAAGGAGAATAGTAATGACTTTGGCCTTATGGGACACGAAATGAGTGAAGTACAAACACGAGCCGTACATCACAGCACCTGCCAATCAAACTGGGCCAGGACTAGGTCGGCTAGCAGAGGGAGCCAATAAGTGTGTAGAGCTGTGTTTTATGTGTGTATGTGTGTGTTGCTGAGCTGGGGGGGAGGAGGGTGGGGTGTGTGAGTCGGACTGAAGCGATGGAAGGATCAAAGCTTGCAGCCTTGGTGCAGTGCAGAACAGGCTGCTTCTCTGCATACCTCTCTTTTTGTCAGCCCTTAATTCCCGAGATATGTGCTGTGGGAAGCATTTTTTAAATGTTAACATTTACAAGACAGACATCAAAATAATCTGAAAAAAGATGCATATTAATATTTGTTTTTGGAAAAATGTACCAACTGCAACACAGCGCTGATTTTGTCACCTGTTTTTCTCACTCTACACTCGTATGGTGATCAATGCCTGGACGAAGGGTCTGTGGTAATCACCAGCTTTCGGTCCCCTTGTTGCGGTTTCTTTGGCTCATTTGCCCCATATTGCATTTCTGTAGGTCATGGAGACTAGAGAAAAAGCACTGTACTCTAGATCACGTGTCCAGCTCAAGTCATGACTTTCTGTCCCTCTGAGTTATTTCCTGCACTTGAATCAGTTTTCTTTCCTAACTGTCAGTGCTTTGGTTGATCATTTTGTTGAGTCCTTCTCCAAACTTAGCGAACCAATGTGAGACCTGTAAAATGTTAAAAAGTTGTGTCTGTTGTCTCTGTTGATGAAAATAATTTATTCTTTAATGCTCTACCACAAGTCTCAAGTTATTTACTAACACTAAATAAAGAACGGTTTGATCTTTACGAAATGAACATCACTAGAATTTACTATTTTATTTTATACAAATACATAAGGGCTCCTCAAAGCGGTGGAATATGCCCTTGCTACAACATTTATATTATGGCGAAATACAGCATTTTTCTGTTATTTATGTGCTTTGCTTTTCACCTCTTTTCTGCACCGAGTTAATTACGTATGGGAATTTATGTTGGTTGTAAGAGTCAGCTTCATTTCCCAAAACAATGATTAAAATTTTAAACCTGAAATAACAGCATCTTAGAAATAGCTCATACCTTTAAAGGATTGTTTTAGGGACAGGTAATACATCGAATTAAAATGATTAAGCCATCTTTTTAAAAATAGACGATTGGAAATTTAGCAAAACGTGAACTCGTCTTATGCACTGTCTTATGCACCTTGAATAGTTGTTTTTTCCACAGGCCTGATGAGTTTACTTCTAAACTGTTGTAAAATTAATTTACAATATTTTTGTTTAAACCTAGCCACAGTATTTGTTTTTGATTTTTTTTTAGTTTGATTAAAATTGATCAAAATCATAATCCAATGACTTTAGGGTTGCTCAGAATGTGTTTATTCTAATCTTGTTGCCAGCTATCATAATCAATATACAATATTACAAATGTATTGTTAATGTTACATGAGTGCAAATACATGCAGTGTTTTTTGTAAAGAAATGTTTTCCAATGTGACTTTTTTTGTGATTTTAATTACATAATTGTTGCCAGCTATGATAATCAATATACAATATTACAAATGCATTGTTAATGTTACATGTGTGCAAATACATGCAGCGTTGTTTTTTTTTAAGAAATGTTTCCCAATGTGACTTTTTGAACTTGTGATTTTAATTACGGTACATAATTACAAGTACAGTATATTGTTCAATATTAGTCTTATGTATATCAGGGAACATTGCTTTGTTGGGGAAAACACATTTTGGGCAGTTTTCCATGGAAAATGTTATTCACAAAGAGTAATAAATCCTACTTTTATAGGTCTGGGCAACAGATGAATGTAGCTTGAATGAAAAAGCAGTATAACTTTTCAGCAGATGTTTTCTTTAATTTCTTCTAACTCACAACAAACATTTTTTTCTTACCTTTCATGCCAACTGTGATGTTGAAATCCTAACACATGCACATTAGCACACAGTCAGGAGTGCATGCAATACCTGCGAGTTGAGTTTTATTGGACGTAAAAGTCTAGAGTAGTAAACCTGTTGGTGCCGAGAGAGAAGCCAGAGCTGCTCCGCCAACAAATGGCTTTGGAAGTCTTCCATAAATTCTTCAATGTTGTGCCTGTTTGTGCCTCTTTTAGGTTTGATGGAAATTTCAACGCCAATGTGTCTAAGACCATCTGCTGTGACAGACTTTCTCCCACTGTCAACAGCCGAGCTTTCAACCCCGGAAGAGACCTCAACTCAGGTGTGTTTGTCACACATTGCTGGGATGTTTTCTTGCGCTAACCTTTGCATGCTCCTTCACAAATTGCCTTTTCTTTCATTTAAGGATATGTGCAAATGCATAATGTCGAGACCGAGTTAGAAATAATGAGCTGTGTGTGACAGAGAAGATATTTGAATATGTTCCATTTGCCACTCTATGCGCTTCATTTGAAATATTCTTTCCCTGCTCACATCAAATGCACTTTCTTTGCCTTTGAACACGCTCTGAAATTGTAATTATTTATGCCACCTCTTGTAAAGGTCTGTCTTTCCTTTGTGAATTAGCAGGTTAAATTCTGGTGATGATTAGTTTTGAAAGCAGTGCGTTAAGTTAAAATGTTATACGTAGCCATAGAAATGCAGGCTGTGGCCCTTTTTAAATCCAAACCAGCAAAGGTTGCTCTTTGGGTGCCCATTTTTCAAAATGTCTGAAAAGGTGGCACATATTGCCATATTAACTCAAATGGGTCACTAATACATGCCTCACATCATCCATTGAGAGTGCAGTAAAAGCCGGATTTAATCATGAAATACTCTGACCCAGGTTACTCGTATTAATCTGTCTTTCAATGTTTTGCTCTCTGTATTAATGTGTTTCTGTTATGTTTATTTTTTTATGCTGCCTTCATTCCTGGGTCTCTGCTATCATCTCTCCCGCCTTCCTTCTGTATCAGATTGTTTAAATTGGCCTGAAACAAATGACAGAAAATTAACACAAAGACAGCACAAGTAGGGTCAAAGACAACTGGACAGAGAGAAGTGGAGGTAGACTAAAGCTGATGTAGCATGGGCAACTTTCAATAAAAACACAACCCTGCTAATTGTGATGGACTGTGAATGATTAGCTTAAAGATGACCAGCCTTGTATGGTGGAAAAAATATAAAGCAATGCAGTAGATAAGAAACAGCTTCATAGGTGACCTTTCTAAGAGTGGAGAACTATATTGTGTGATGTGGTCCTAAGCTCATCAAGACCTTAAGACCTTTTAACCATGGCAGAATTTTCAACTCTTCTGTACAATTTATGAGCCAAATTTTTCAGTCAAATACAAATGTCACACAAAACATGAAGAGGTTGAACCACTCTACAAGTCGCCCACGCTACATCAGCTTTATTCTAACTCCTCTCTATCCTGTCGTCCTTGACCCTACTTGTGCTGTCTTTGTGTAACGTACCAAATTTAAAAAATTCAGGCAAAATAGCAAAGGGAATGCTTTCTTTTGTACTGTCACAAAGCTTGATGTGTTTATTTTTTTCTAGAAAGACATTATTTTGGTTTAATGGTTCAATAATGATAATGACTCTTAAAGGTTTTGCTCAAGAAATTGGACAAAATATATCGTTTGTGTGAATGAATTTATAAAACTCACTAAATTGAAGTATCCTTGACAAAGAAAAATACCAGTATTCGATAATCGTTTTTATTATGTTTTTTTATTACTCTTTTGGTCTGTAATATATTGTGAGTAGTATGTGCCGTGATTTTTATTGCTCCTGTTTTTTTGCTATCAGCTGTCAAAGATTGCGAATGGAATTGGAATACACGCTAGCTGCCTTGTATGATTTGTCCCCATGTGAGTCTTGAATGTTGCTCTCTTGTCTTTTGGCATTTTAATGAGGCTCCAAAACTTTCTTTAACTGTGCCGCCTCACTACTCCCCCTGCTCTGTGTGAAAGGTTTTGTTATGTTGCTGCGAGCGGCAAGGAAGTCGCTGGCTTTGTGATGGGATCTCTGTAAGGATAATGTTGACTGTGACCTACTAAAATTCAGTTAGTGTTGCACAAATACAGTTAACCTCTGAGGTTGCTGTTAATGCTGTTGTCTCAACTTGTCTTGCACTCTCTGCAGTGACACATGCACAGAGCCAAAGACAAAGCAGACAGACATGACAATGATCCAACAAGAAGTGAAACTAAACAAGAAACACACCTAAATACACCCAAACTCATTAGGCAAGAAAGAACACTCGGAGAAGAGACAATTGAAGCAGGGAGCTGATTTGTTAACACAAGACAGTGGGTTGACAAGGACAGGTGCATTCAACCTGAACAAGTCACTAACACAAAGGGCAAGGCAACATGTACAAAACCAGAATCCAACTCCAACAGCAGCAAAAAAGAACAGAAAACCAACCAACCATAACACAACAAACATCACCCACAACATAACATAGTCACATTCAAACAGGTGACTAGAGATCTTCATTATCAAATGATTTCTCTATGTAAACTCGGCTAATGGCAAGAACAAGGGAATTATTGGAATGTGCAGCAACAATATCCACCTCAACACAGACAAGACCAAAGAGCCAATCATCAAACCAAGGCTGCAAACGGAGCCGCACAAACCACCATTATTCATCAATGGGACAGAGGTGAAGGGGGTGAAAACCTTCAAATTCCTTGGCAGCTACATCAGCAAGGATCTCACGTGGTCCCACAACACCAGACATAACATCAAAAAGTCCCAAAAGAGACTACTTTTGGAGGAACCAGAAGAAATTTGGCATGCCCTCAAAGATTCTCAGCAACTTCTACAGATGTACTGTTCAAAGTGTCCTCACCTCCTCCATCACAGTCTGGGAGGGCAACTGTACAGCACAAGACAGGAGGGCTCTCCAGCATGTGATCAAGACCTCACAGAGCATCTCTGGAGCAGGCTTCGTCTCACTGCAGGATATTTACCACACCAGGGCTCTGCGGAGGACACACAACCATCAGGGACAATACTCACCCACAATACAATCTGTTTAAACTGCTACCACACTACAGGAGCCTTAAAGCCACTTGCAGGCCAGGACGTGGGCCATAAGTTTGACACTGCTGATTCGGTTGCTATATCTGTCAACTAACACAAGCTCAATGCTGCGTTCTCAAAATCATCATTTATGCAGAGCCAACAGACCATAAGCAGCATTATGTTTCATGCAGCTGCAGGTGAAAAAATCTAATATTAATTAGGCATGTTCATTGTTCATGTGGGATTAATACAGATGCAATGAATTACTATAGTAATGCAATTCCCCTTGTACAGCAAATGAATATGGTTGTCTTGACGCAAGGAATAATGTTACCTAACTTAGCATGAACTTAAGACAGGCATATGTTACCTAGCAAGCTAAGACTTTATTTACCTCCCTCATTCCTCGCTGCTGCAGGCGAATAACTTTCTGATATCTATCTCGGAGTTACACTTATTTCATCAAAATAATAAATTTACCAACTTCTTTTTGAGATTCTGATCTCCTGTTCTCATCTCCAAATATTGTATTTTTTTTATTTTTTATTATAGTTTTGGCTGACAATCTCAAATCCAACCCCGGGATTAAGTGGCAGTACTTCAGCTCAGAGGAGGGCATCTTCACTGTGTTCCCGGCGCACAAGTTCCACTGTAAAGGAAGTTATGAACACCGTAGCAGGTAGAACACCAACTTCCTTAATGTTACCAATATGTGGACATTTCGTATGTATCTTTTGTTGAATATACTGTTGGTTGTACTTACCTTTTTATTCCTGACATGCTGCCTGCTTTACTTCTCTCTTCTTTTGGCCATTTGAACTCCCAGTCTTTTTCACCCTCTGCAATTTACTCCTCATTCTCACGCATAGCCCCCCCCCCCCCTTTTTTTTAAGTATTCTTGATTCCTTACCCTGTCACGCCTCATCTTCCTCTCCCTCACCCTCTGCCATTTTCGCTCATCTTCTTTTTTCACTGTAACGTGGTTTGCCCCTTCTCCTCTTCTTCACCCATTCACGACTCTGCCAGTTGCTGTGGGGGCCCAGGCGGCATGTTGGCGGCATGCTCCTTGACCACACATACCCTTGGCAGGAATATAGCTGGGTACCACTGAGGCTCAGTGGAATTTCACGCCTCCACTGTTGTGGTTTTAATTTGGCTACCACAGAAAGACATCTCTTTCAATTCTATCCTTTAAATTATGTGTGTTGTTCACACTTACATGGCATAAAGGTGCTTTGAAATTTTTTAGTCATGTCTTTTGTTTTTGTGTGGACTTGTACATTCGCACATATTCACTAGTGCAATTGTGTACCTTTTCTTGCTTTGAGGCTGAATGAGGCTTTGTGAGTATATTACGCCACCTATCAACTTCATGGTATTGTCCACAGACCACACACATTGAAGCTAACCCCCTATAGCCTTTTAGATCCCTTGTATTTACTCTGGCTCTTATGTGTGTGCAGTAACACACACACACAGCAAATAAAACATAGAGAGAAAATATAGAAGTATAACTTAGGTTTAAAAAGAAATGGTTAACAGTCTTTGTACAAGCACTGCAAAAATACATTACGATGCCAACATATGGCCATGGGGTTGGTGATTTAAGGATTTTTTTTTAAGACAAAGGTGTCATGTGAAACCTCCGTTTTTTTTTTCTCCAATTTTGAATTATCATCACTTTTTAATGACACATATTGCTTTAATAGAAAAGTTTTCAAGACATTGAGAATCAAGACATTGACGTGGCTCTATATATTTGTGTTTATTTCCCACAGGCATGTATATGTTTCAGCAGTGCGTCCCCAGTCTAAACATATTGTTGTGATGGTGGATCACGGTGCATCTGTTACTGAAACTCAGCTTCAAATTGCCAGAGACTCAGCACTGGTTATTCTTAATGCAATAGATGAACATGACAAGGTACGGAAGGCAAACCTTTATTAAATTACCACATACTGTATAGTATGACTCTATGAAGTATACATGTTTTAGGAAAGCAAAACATTCCTTAAGTGAAACATCGTCAAAAATGTGTAATAAACCTTTTGGTTTCGGATAGCGACATACAGTATATTGTAGATGCATCACTATTGTGAAAACAAGCATATTGATGCCAGTGTTGTTCCTTGTGTCCTATTATGTAATCACACTTTCATCATTCCCGTCAAGATTGCCGTTCTGTCAGTGGCAGAGATGGTCCGTTCCTGTTCCCTAGACCAGTGCTACAAAAGTTTGCTTTCTCCAGCCACCAGTGAGACAAAGAGGAAGATGAGCACTTTCATCTCCAATATTAAGTCCTCTGATGGCACCACGCAGCATGCAGCGGGCTTCCAAAGAGCTTTCCAGCTTCTCAGAAACACCAGCAGCCTCAGCAAGCAGAGCGCCAGTACGTACATGGATGCATGCATATGATGATGCCAGGGGACTATGCACTTAACTGTCATTTTTATCTTGACATTTGTGTTCTTGTCCCCAACCAGCCACAGACATGGTTATCATCTACTTGTCGTCTGGGATTACCTCTCGAGAGTCATCAGAGCAGGAGAAGAAAGCCACGCTCAGTGTGGTCAAAGAAGAGAACAGACACTTTAACAACTCTGTCATGATCCTCACATATGCACTCATGAATGGTGAGTTCACCACTTAACGGATCTTTGATAAACAAACACAAGCTTTTTAAGTATTAGTAGATGCAACACGGGGGAAAGATCACAATAGGCATGTTGTAAGTGTTACTATCATCAGTCTTCAGTCTCACTTTTATGTGGACTTCCTCAAGCCTTTTATATTCTCACCATTTACTTAATCAAAGTGTTGATTGGAAATCGGCAGTGCTCAATCCGTGCACCTCAATGTTGTCAAGGAGTGCCGTGGATATGTGGATTGTGGACCCAATTGCAGGGAAGCTCACATACAGGGAGTCAGTACAGAAATACATCTTTTAATTAAACAAAAAAGTAACCCGAACAAAGGAATAACAGGAGAAAAAGTACTCCAAAGATGGGCAGGCAGGTGATCACGACAAAAGACATGCAAGCAGGTACACATGACAATGATCCTACAAGAAGTGAAACTAAAAACGAAACAACCCGTTAGACCTTAAAGCTCTTTTGGCATAGTGCTCATGGGACAAGTATGCTAGACATCGACCGATATGGGCTTTTCAGGACCGATACCGATTATTAGTAGTTAGAGAAGCCGATAACCGATTTTGGAGCAGATATACATCTGCAGTAAAAGTGCAAAAATTGGCGTAAAAAAACAGAATAATGCAAACATTGACCCTCATGCATAACTGGCAGGAGAGAGGCGTGGCTGCATCTGAGCCGAAATAACCCAGTTTTACTGTAGTGTTTTCAATGTAAGTGTTGGTAACACCAAGTTAAACCACAATAATGAAGACCCTTGGTTTGTTCTCTGCTTTAATTGCCTTTATTGATTTTTACGTGTGGTGAAGACTGTAGTTACAAACGAACATTACATCGATCTAGTTATAATAACAATTGGACGAAAATTTACATTAATATCGATACTCATGTGTGAAATATAATAAAATAAACTGAAATTAAATATAGGCAGATACCGATATATGTCAAATTCCCAAATATCAGTCCTTATAATCGGTCGACCTCTAAAATAATATATAAAATGTAAATCACCAGATTTTGAGTTGGAAAAATGACGACTAATGCAGTCTTCTAGAATAATTCAAATACAACACAACATTATTGCTAAACATAAACTGCCCTGAATTGAGATCATTTGACCTTGAAGGGTGAAAAATCCGTTACATTCTGAATGATGCATGTGTAGCAGCAGCAACAGGCAATGATAAGTGAGGTTTCTGTGTGTTATATGTAGAGAGAAAACTGAAGGATGGAGAAGTGCTCAGAAACCTCAAAGGCCTTTTTGTTTTGTTTGTGTGTGATTCCTTTTCCTATTTTATTGTCCTTGTCTGTCCATGGTGCTCTTCTAAGTGCCCCCCCTCTGCCGTTCACACACACACTGCATGCATTAGCAAACAAATAATTTTTGCACCCGGGAATGTAAATTAGGTACTTCTAAGAGGAGCGCGAGTGAGACTTCAAAGGATGCATGGCTCATTGTGCATGTGTGTGACTGACAGAGGACCTTGCCATTTTAAAGAGGTTTGTGATGAAAAGGAAGCAAACATCTATCATCCTTCATTTTATTAGCGATGCATGTACTGCTGATCGCGCAAAGATTCTCAATTCAGGTTGGTAAGCATAACTGTGCTAAAATAGTGAAGGTCACCCATTTATATTTCGGCATATTTGGTCTGGGTCTTAGAAGATTTTTATGTTTACCTTCTACATTCATCGAAGGGAACTTGCGCTGTCAGCAAGAGTCTCACTTTGTGGTTATTTGACATTGCCACCCATGACTTTGCCTTGTGTTAGTCATCCAGCAGTATGAGCCACGAACAAGCCTTGACATTAATTAAGGATTCTTCAGTAATCCACTCAGTGATTGGATTGTGGCAGACATTTTGCGCCGTATCCGCGGTGTCAACTGTTCCAGGTGACAGCTGCGGGAAGCAGCGGCGGTTATTGCGACTACATTGAATGACCTTTAAAGGCATGAGATGTGGCTTGGCTCCACTTTACATCAACACATGCTTATGTACGTTTGACACATTTATTGACAATCATCTGCTCTATTAACTTCATTTCAGAGGCATTACTTGACTCATGACATTTTCAGTGATTCATGTTTACAACAGTATATAAGGTAATTATCGAGATGTAACATCATACCGTGCTTAACTCTTCTTCGCCCCGCCCTCTCTCTGCAGAGGGAATAACAGGCCTGAAGGAGCTGGCTTTCCTGCGAGACCTTGCCGAGCAGAATTCAGTGAAGTATGGCGTTGACCGGTTTCCCGTGGCATCCTCATCTGGATTAGCCGCAGCGCCCATGATGCCTGTCGTGAAGGGCAGCATGATGGTGCTCAACCAGCTCAGCAACCTGGAGACGACGGTGGGCCGATTCTATATCAACTTGCCCAACCGCATGATCGACCTTGTTCGCTTCAGTCTACCCTACGCTGACCCCATGGGAGACGGTGCGTTCGTCACACCCAACTGAACTCGTACAATGTTACTATGACCCATATATTGATTAAAAAAAAACAAAAACAAACAGCAAACATATTAATAAAGATCTAATTCCAGAAACCTGGCAAGTATGTTTGAAAAACTTCATGCAGTAAAAACTCAGGAACAAAACCATTTCCATATACATGCTGAGCACCACATATAGTGCATATATTTTTTATAGTGCTTTTCATGATACTCAAAGACGCTTTACATAAGACATTACAAACTCACACACCAGTAGTGGTAAACTACATTGTGTAGCCATAGCTGCCCTGGGGCAGACTGACAAAGGGGAAGCTGCCATATTTCTATTGGTCTCATTTACGTTTAAAGGGGAGGGCGTGTAAAAATATTTTATTTACAATACAATACAAGTTGTATGTTTCTCCACCCGTAGTTTTTAGCCATGGCTGGGCTGGCCATTATGCCAGGTTGAAAATGGCACTGAAAATGGCATCACAATGACTGTCGAAAATTACACACTCAGGTGGAAAATGATCCATCCATCTACCCATCCATCCATCCACGATAGCTGCTTATCCTCATGAGGGTCACAGTTGTAGCAAAATGTATTTTGACATGAGTTACTATTTCTGTTGCAAGAGCATATTTGATTCAAAATATTGACACCCCCCACGCCCCCCGCAAAATTTCAGTGCACCCTCCACTGCAAAATAACAGTGTACTTCTTTAAATGTGTACTCTTTACTTGTCAGTTGAGAACAACCTGCACATTCAGATGTGTTTGTTTTTGGATTGACAGTGATTGCAGATAAACTTAACCACAAGATAAGATAAGAAGACTGACTGATTTAAATTGCTGTATGTTGTGTACATTCTCTTTCTCCAGGCTTTATTATGACTGTGAGTCGGCCCTGTTATTTTGGGAACTTGCTCCTGGGCGTGGTTGGAGTAGACGTGAACCTGGCCTACATTTTAGAGGATGTCACTTATTATCAAGACTCTCTGGCTTCGTACACCTTCCTTATTGACAACAAAGGTCAGTCCCAACAAAGTCTTGTAGCACCACATTCAAATGAAAGTTCTTTATGCCACAATCTTTAGAGCTAGTTGAGGATGTTTCTGGCGAGAAGCACCCGTTGAAATGCGCTGTGTATCAGTCATTTATTTATTTTTGCATTTTTGCATTGGTCCTGAAGACTTTAGGACACAACGTAAATCACATCAATCAATGGCTGCAGATTTGTTAAAAAAAAAAAAAAAAGGACCACTGTTGTCTTTTTCAATGAGTCTCTTTCTTTCCCTTTAAAATGTTTGCTATTTGCTATAAATATGCCATCAAATTACATGTAATTGCCATCCTGGCTTATTAGTCAGGCAGCTCCATAAATAAAACCATTTAACTTGGTACCCGGCTTTAAACCAACGCTGTACAATTTAGGAAAATACTCAGCTATCAAGAAGCCTTCCTAACAACAACAAGACTGTGTTTAGAGGGAAGGCATTTCAATAAAGGAAACATTTCAGGAAGGGTTATATATGTGGATATGTAATTTTATGGGGACATTTATAATGTTGCATGCTCATCCTCTTGATAAGCTCTGAATACTGGGCATGTGCAAATTTGTGGTGTGTTCCATTTAAAATCACATAGCTGGAAGTGCCAATCTTGGCACAGGCGCAAAGTGCTTTCCTGGTTTTATTACTCATGTGCTGATGACAAGTTTGTATATAGATATCGATTTTACACATGAGCTAGGTATAATGCAAACGTCTCTGCTGTCCAGTGATAAACACTGCTGTTTGATTCCGTCTTGCGTCAAACAGACATGATAGCAACCAATATGGTATGATAATAGATATCAAATGAGGGTGCCCACGATGCTTTAATTCAGGGGACAAGGGGAAATTATCTTGGTAAATTTTGAAGGTGCATTTATTTATTGGCAATGAATCGATTATCAAGTTAACAGTTAGATATGTAAAACGATCGATTCATCGTTCAGACTTTGCTGCCAATTTTTGATACGTTATGAACCGAACTAGAAACTGTATCATAATTAATTTATGTTTGTGCATTTTCTGCACTGTCAATGTGACATAATGTGCTGTTTTTTTAAAAAAGGAATAAAACATGTTTTTAAAAAACGTGCTTTTCTACTCATAGTTTAAGGACACTTTGACATGTTCACGATGGTCAGGGGATTAAACCCACAACCTCTCAGTTGGGAGACAATAACACCAATACTGAACTATGCTGCCCAAAAACCTTTTAACCCAATTCATCAATTATTGCCAAAATAATGAGCACATTAATTAGTTATTAATGTTGTTGTTTGTTGTAGGCCTAATAAATTTGAAACATTAGGCATTACAATGAAAGAGTACATTTTCCACAAGGCCTAGATCCCAATAAATGTCAAAACAATGTGACAAATGTTCGTCATTTTTCTTGTACTTATATTTTATCCTCCCATCTGTGATTTTTTTTTTTTTTTAAATACATCTTACTTTACTTGCAGCATTAGCTTTACATTGTCCAATGCTTTGCATGAGTAGCGAGAGATTTATGCTTCAGTCCATTCAGTCTTTCCTAACTCTTATACTTATTTTCCCTCAAGCTTGGTTACGCATTGCTCGGATGATTTCTCCTCAGTAACGAGCGAAATGTCTGACTTTTTGTGCTCCAAAAGCAATGGTGAAATCCTCTCTTCCAATCAGTTTGTTCTGATGTCATCCCAATTCTGCTGCTAGCCTCCAGGGAGCATATTTGCATGATGTTTGCGCTTTGATATGTTGTGTGATGTACTACAAATAACTTATTTCTGAAGCACCTTGGAGCTTCAGAAATTCCCTCTCATCATTCCCATGCAGACTGTCAGGAAGTTTACAAGAGATTTAACTTTGTTGACTTCTTTTTTAGGTGTTGTATAAGCGCATTTTAATGAGCAGGTTTGTTTTTCCCAGGTTATACCCTGATGCACCCATCACTAACACGGCCTTACCTGATGACTGAGCCTCCTCTTCACACAGATATTATCCACTATGAGAATATTCCTGGATTCCATGTTGTTCGACAGAACATCTTAAAGTGAGAATAGCTGCTAGCTAACTTGAAATCAAAACGGTGTGACTATCCACCTGCTGTCAGTGATGAATGCTCTATATTTCCTGCAGCCTCCCTTTGGGTAGTCAGGTCATTGCTGTTCCAGTGAACTCATCTTTGTCCTGGCACACAAACCGGCTCAGAGACAACAGCAAAGATGTGTACAATGTCAGCTACGCTTGGAAGCTGGTAGGTGACGCCAGAAAATGATGGCTTTCACTAACTTCTTGGCAGTCACACATTTTGTGCAATGCTGCAAGACATAAAAACTGATGTAAGTTCCATCCATTCATTATCTACCGATTAATCCGGAGTCGGGTCACCGGGGGCAGCAGCTTCACCGAAACAACCCCCCCATCGCTCTCCACGGCCACTTCGTCTAGTAAATAGTCTCGTGAAATAGGGTCATAATATATTGTACGTCTGTTCAAGATGAAATCCAAAGCCCTTCCTCACATTTAAAAGAGGCAAATGTTTAGTTTGACTATCTTGTATTTTAGGTTCAGGACACATCCTTCATCCTGTGCATCGTGTATGTGCAGCCAGAGATTCCAGTGAAACAGCTCAAAAATCTGAACACGGCACCCAGCTCCAAGCTCCTTTACCATCGCTTGGACTTACTGGGCCAGCCCAGCTCTTGCCTTCATTTTAAACAGCTTGCAACTGTTGGTAAGACCAAGCTCAAGTCATCAGAACTCCTGGTGTTTTGTTTTGTGTGTGTGGGTGTGTGTGTGGGTGTGGGTGTGTGTGTCGGTATTGGCTCTGAAAACCTCTGTGTCCCTTTCTTTGCCTTTCTCAGAATCCCCCACAGTGATGCTGGCAGCTGGTAGCTTCTCATCTCCCTATGAGCACCTCAGTCAGCCAGAAACAAAGCGCATGGTGGAGCACTATACAGCCTATCTGAGTGATAACACTAGGCTCATCGCCAACCCAGGCCTCAAGGTACACACACAGACAGAAAAACAGGCAAACTATGCCTTCATTAATGTTGTTTGTAATATAAATATTTATATACATGACAAATACTGTAGTGCAACACTAACCCACAATAAATATGTGCCTCAAGATTTACTAGAGTTATTCCAATGGTCAGGTCTGTAATATATAATGGAGCTCTGCATCTTTAAGGAGGAACCACCCCCATCTGGTTTTGGCAGTCTTTTTGCATTCTTGGTGTGGGGGTGGTGGGGTAAGGGGTTAAATTCTACCTTACGTCAATCTTAGAGGCCCAGACATGTCTTAAAGATCTCAAGCAACCAAATTGCAACTTTCAGATGCCCTGAAAATGACAGCAGCAATATCGAACGGCTGTCCTGCAGAACACAACTATCCCATCAGACTTCCACTGCTAGATTTCTTTAAAAAAAAAAAAATACACACAAAAACCAAAATGTTTTTTCTTTTTTCGCGGAAATGATGGGAATAATTTGGAATCAATCTTAATAGCATTTTGAGCTACGGACGAATGTAGTCGTCCAACCCACTTGATTTCAAAATGGGGTAAATGTCGCATGTAAACTAAAATGAGTTTGATTTTTTTTTCATACCATTTCCTAAAATGTATGTCCCTGATCATCACCTGTTTACATTCTTGTGAGTAGTCTCACACTCCCTCCTGTTTATCCTGCACCACTGCAGTCTTCTGTCAGGAACGAGGTTATGGCGACCAGTCACGTCACGGATGAGTGGATGACACTAATGGAAATGAGTAGCCTCAACTGCTACATTGTGCGGCGTTACATAGCAACACCCAGTGGGGTGCTCCGGATTTACCCCGGATCATTGATGGACAAAGCCTTTGACCCAACTCGCAGACAATGGTGAGGCTTACTTTCGATGGAGTGAAGGGGCGTGTGTCTTTTTGTGTATTAGTGTGTGTGTGTCTGTGTGTGTGTCTGCGTGTGTGTTTGCGTGGGGGACATACTGAATGTATGCACTATAATTTGCTGTCATTGTTGTTTCAAGTTGATTTTAACCATTTAATCTTTGGACACTTCTCCAAACAACTTTTAGTTAACGTTTCTGTTGCATGCATTTTATAATACAAAATTGCTCTCATGTAAAATCATACATATATTCATGTATGTTCGCCCGGATACATGATGTGTTGTGTACCAGGTACCAGCATGCTGTGGCTAACCCTGGCCTCATCACCTTTACTGGGCCTTACTTGGATGTGGGCGGCGCTGGTTATGTCGTTACCATCAGTCACACCATCCATGCATCCAGGTAAGAATTTGGACTTTATCAACTAAAAACCAAAGTTCTCGTTCAAAGAAGATTTTACATTTCTGATTGACTAAATTCCAATTTAAATGCTGAATTTTTCATTACTGCTACTGGTGGACAGCGGTAGGACCACACATTTCCATATCCATATGTAGAGCAAGAATGTCATTTTGAATAAGGTAATTTACATATGTATGTGCAAAATATGTGCTCTTCATATATATTTTTTTTCACTTCTAATAATTTCACCATGCATGTACAGTATACAAGATCCACCATCCTAACCAACTACAAAGCATTAGAAATAACAAAATTACCACATACCAATAATTTTTCCCCCAATGAATGCAAAGGGTTATCATGCATTAAAAAGGGGCCTTTCAAGAATAACAAAAAAAACTGCTGAACAGAGGACCAACTATAAGTGCAAGAACCTATTTTGTGATGTTTTATATATATATATATATATATATATATATATATATATATATATATATATATATATATATATATATATATATATATATATATATATATATCAACTCATTCAATATTACAATATTATTGATGTAAGTGGTGAATGTTGAGACTGCAGTTGACTCATTATTATTTACATTTTTGGGGGGGCCGGGAGGTTGCCCCCAATTTTTGAGCTATATTGTGTACTCATCAGTATTTTATTTAGACATTTGAGTTTTCCATATAAGGCCTTCCGTATAAATAAAAAAGAATACATAAAAAAAATTCAAATCAACAATTCCCACAACTAGAATGTCCACAATCTTATGTATTTATTCAAGAAAATCCAAAGATGTCTTGTAAATTAGATACATTGTGCAAACATGTTTTCGCCTTCCAACCAAAAAAAAAAAGCTTTCAGCATTGTTATTGTATTCTTCCTACATGCCTTGTCTAAATGTGACATTGACCCACACCCTTTACCAAGAAGCTGTAGCAATAATTGCAGCAACTTCTCATCGCAGGCCTTTTTATTTGGAGGTTTTGAAAGGCATGTAATTGCAGCTGAGATTAGCCTGTTGACTTTTCCACTCCAGTGAGCCTAAATTGCAATGTACAATAGCGGCACTTGCAACAGTGTAGCAAGAACTATTTACTAGGAAATACTAGACAGTATCTGCGCGTTTGATAAATCCGGATTAGTGTGGCAGATTTAGACGGTGTAGTTTGCATAAACAGACTTTTCTGAATGCAAATGTGATGGGGTTTATTGGGGGCAAATCATTGGATTATATTAGAATGAAAATGTTTTTAACCTCTTTGCGCCTCTGGTTATTTTTCATATTTTTCCCTAGCTCGCAGATGGCCCCTGGCTATGCAGTTGCAGTGATGGGTATAGACTTTACCCTTCGCTACTTCTATAAAGTTTTATTGGACTTGCTTCCCATTTGCAACCAGGACAAGGGAAACAAGATCAGGTGGGTAGACGACAGTTTTGGTTTGTCTTTTCTTCTCTTTTTGTGCATTGTTGCTTGTCTTTGCACTATGTCCTGTTTTACTGTCAATTCTTATCAAATTACTCCATTTTTTTTATGTGTTATGTGCATTGGTGAATTCACGAAGAAAATTTGAAGAGGGAAGAGCAGATAAGCTGATTATCTTGGTATTCAGATTGGAGATGAGCCTTTCTGTATTATCTGCCCCACATTCTTTCTTTAGGGTTTCTCCTTTTTTTTTCGTACTTTATCTGATGCTTTCAATCCCTCCTCCCCGTAGTACCCCTCCGTCTTTCTGCCCCTAGCCGCAACTCCTTTCACGTCCTTTCTGTTGTCATTCAGAGGACCATATAAAGCAGGATTAACCAAGAGAGGCTGTGGCATAAAGGAGCGGGTGGGATGGCGGAATGAGTGCAATTAGTTGCTTGGTCCGGTGAGAGAAGGAATAAAACAACATACCATGTACTTCTTTCAACTGGATATGATGACTGTAAACACACAAACACTCACACATATTTTTAAATCAAGTCAGGAACGTTTTAGTGCTACTGCTCGTTTTGCTGTGAATACATACTGTATTTTAAAGGACTGAAACATAAACAAGTTATTCCCACGTGATACACTTCAACAAGCTGTGCGGCCGCCCTTTGAAACAAGGATTACTACTAATGTTAAGTATTAAGTATGAAGTATGATAGTAATGTTATCGTAGTCATTGTAGACTTTATAGACTAATATCAGCGGCAGCACGAAGTAAAGTTTCATTACTAGATTAAGTCCAAATTCCCAAATGGCAGTTTAGAATAAATTAGGTGATCGCTGTATACCAAATACATGTTTTCATCCAGCATAAGACATGTTGTGTCTGTTTGAAAGGGGGGGGGGGGGGGGGGGGGCAATAGTATTTCAGCAGTACAAAAGGAGAGCTTGAGCAATTTCTCTAACAAAATACGAGCATTCCCTAACAGTTAGAAAAATCTGGTCAAGCTTGTGTTTGCGTGTATGTGTCTTTAGGTGTTTTATAATGGAAGACAGAGGTTACCTGGTGGCCCATCCCACTCTCATTGACCCTAAAGGCCATGCCCCTGCAGAGCAACAACACATCACCCACAAGGTAAACTGAACACAAACATACAAATGGATATCAATATTCATGAACACTCGATTTTGTGGTATTTTCACTGAATAACGATTGTGCTATTACTACAAAATAAAAAAGCACCTACCAGTAGTTTATGTGTCGATTGGCTTTGACCTTTTTTTTTTAATCCTTTAAAAAGTTGAAACATGATATAAGTATTTACATAAAACATACCAATATCTCAAATGTGTGTGAAACTATTGTTTTTTGTTGTTTGTCAGGAGCCACTGGTTGCCAATGATATACTGAACCACCCCAACTTTGTGAAGAAGAACCTGTGCAACAGCTTCAGTGATCGCACTGTGCAGCGCTTCTACAAGTTCAACACAAGCATTATGGTAAGAAAGCGCTGGATAAAGCAGAGCCTTTCAAATCCCCGATCGAACGCTGCCATCGCGTGGTTTTATTTGGTGGTGCAACGATGAACTCGTCATCGATTCCTTTTTGTGTCTGGAGCGTTCTCCAGTCTTTACATATTCGCACTTTGTTTCATTCTCAGGGGGACCTAACCAACCTTGTCCATGGCAGCCATTGCTCTAAGTATCGTTTGACCCGAATCCCCGGCACCAACGCATTTGCCGGTATTGTCAATGAAACATGTGACTCCCTGGCCTTCTGCGCCTGCAGCACAGTGGACCGCCTTTGTCTCAACTGCCACAGGTACCGTCTCGCCCCCACACTTACCTTTTTACAGGTGCCTTTTGAGAGAGTCATATCTACGTTTCCTCTGTTCTGCCTCATCAACGGACTTTTTCTTACATTCTAGAATGGAGCAGAATGAGTGTGAGTGCCCATGTGAGTGTCCCCTAGAGGTAAATGAGTGTACTGGCAACCTCAGTAACGCTGAAAACAGGTTAGTGCTGCTGTTCTTTACATTGCACAGGTCTTTTTCTTGTACAAAGTAAATCTTTTTGAGTGCCAGGTATAACTATGTATGAGTCTTGCCATGAAATGACAAATAACCGGTGAATGTAAATGTAAAAGCATATCACAATGTTCACATTTTCAAATAGAACAAATACAAAAAAAAAACTTTGAATCTCTCTTTGTTAAAGTGTTCATTTAAGTTGATGTCCATTCAATATTGACATTTGCCCACCCCTGGCTTTAATTTTTGTAAATTTGCCTCATGCCGTTGCTTTGTGTGTGCATGTCTGCCTTAAATGTCAAAGAGATGTATGCTTCAAGCTTTATTGTAAATATCTGGGTGTTTCCTATTTAATTGTTCTGACTTCTTCTGTCTTAATACTGTTGCTGTCTTCAATTGTCCTCCTTTATTTTTGCCAAACTGTCCATCAATTACTGTCTCTCATATCTCAGCTTTCACCCACCTCCTTTGTGAGTGTCACATCCGCCTTTGCTTTCAGGCAGACATGCAATTATTATTTTTCATCAGATATTTTTTCCTCCTCCTTTTGTCAAGCAAGAGTTACTCATCTTTTGGAAGCTTTTTTGCATTAATTTACATGCAAAAAGACAACAATCATTGCAACATGTTTCATGTTAAAAGTATTTCCTGTAATGCATTTTTCAGAAATCCTAGCTGTGAGGTTCATCAGGAACCAATCAGCTTGAATGTCATCGATCCCAGTCTGCAGGACACACTGCCTCAGTGTATCAACACTCGCTGTAGTCAGAGATACAGCAGCAGGTAAACTTGCACACTGTGTATAAACGCACGCGCTGACTTACCGATTAAGAGTTTTTCTGACTTTTCTGTACTTATGAAACCAGTTCAAACCCATTGTGTCAAACATGTGAAACAGTGACTTCATTAGGTAGCGAGAACTATCAGGACAAAATTCAGAAAGTTAACCGAACAGAGAGCCCAGTACAACTAGCCAACAAAGTGAAAATGAATGTTGGCTTCTGAGAGAGTGGCTCTTAGGGCAACTTAAATGAGTGCTTAGTGACGTTGTCAATTTGGTCGTAATGGAATTGGATCAATCTGCCATTACTCCACGGTAAACTTTTTTTTTTAATTGTGAAAAGCTAAAAATGAAACATTTTCATTTTGATATTGTTTGACAGGTTGCTATAGCAATTCAAAACATTGTGTTGAAATTCAAATGCTGAAATTCAAATTTTAGTCGATGGATTCTCGGATGAGAACAACCAGTCATCAAGCAGGTGTGACCAGTTGTTCAGTCCCATCTAGTGGTCTTGAATAGAAAGAATTATAACTTGAAGATGATTTGGAGGTTTTAAAGAAATCTTTGTTCATGTTAGTCAGTTTGTCAAAAACAAAACAAACAAAAAAATCAACGTTATTCCCCTAATATAAGGCACACTCTGTCTTTTTTCCCAGAAATGAAGGCCAAAAGTATAGGGGCATCCTATAAACGAATCTTTTTTTTTCTGTCACCATTGAGGAAGATTGATCTGTCAGCCACATAAGCCAAATTTTGATGCATAAATTTTTATATCGGCCATATCCTTACACAGAATAATTGTCGTAACAGGACGAGCTGAAGGGGGATATCAGTTGGCTGTTAGCAGCAAGTGCCTGTGTTAGCTGAGGTTGTTACAGCATTATTTTCAATAAAAGAAGCGAGCAGACTGAACCACCATCCGAGTTCATCCTTGTTCACCCACAGGAATATTACTAAAACAGGGAGGATCATTTAAAGGTTATTTTGTCTCCAGCTGATTCAATTTCCAGCGTTTCTAATTTTGACAACCCAAAATGCTTTTAGTCAAGTGTTAAGTTGAATTTCTGTTCCATTTTATTCTGACATTTAATGCAATTCTAAAGCAATTGAAAGTAAGCGCATACTTGATGAAGTAGGAAGAAAGGGGACACCATGTTTTGGCGGGAATTAACGTGTGCGTAAGAGAGCAATGAAGACCAGTGAATAATGATAGCTTGGACTTATTGAAGACTAACATCAAGTTGCTACTGTTCTGAAAATATAACCGACATTTCACATTTTCCCGTTGAAATGAAATTGAAACTAATAAGTCTCTATTCTGTCTCAGTGACTGCTTCGGTGTTTTGGAGTGTGAGTGGTGCATGGTGGACAGCGATGGCAAGACCCATCTGGACAAGCCATACTGCGCCCTGCAGAAGGAGTGCTTCGGGGGCATTGTCGGTGCAAAGAGTCCATATGTGGACACCATGGGCCTCCTTGGTGAGTCATTTATTAGTTTGTCATTTCTATTACTCTCAAGACACCTGCAGTAGTAAGAAACAACACTGTCCTCTTTTATGGTGCTCCACAAATTGTTTGTAGAGCACAGAAATGCAATAAATTACTCTTCCTTTCCTTCAGAAATGTTTTTTTCTATTGCAAGCAAATTGTCCATCTGCCTGCCGTTGGATGTGTTTTTTAGAGAGCAAAAAGAAATGCAAGTACAAATTGTACCGGCAGCTCAGAAACCATTTTCCTGTATGCGTCTAGTTTGTCGCATCAGGTGGCATCTAAAAGGCTTTCTAACTCATTTCTGAAGCCTGTTTGTCTGTATATGTTCTTTAGATGAGGAGGTGGCTTCCTTGAACATGATCAAGAGTGCTCCTGTGGGTCCAGTTGCCGGAGGCATTATGGGATGCATCATGGTACTGGTATTGGCCGTGTACGCGTACAGGCACCAGATCCACCGCCGTTCGCATCAGCACATGTCGCCACTGGCGGTGCAAGGTATGACCGTAACACTCAAAAGCATCCCCTGTGGATAGATAAATATCAAGAGCACCTCTTAGAGCTTTACAATTGTCTTCATAGTAGCCAAGTCCTACTTTTGTTTCAGTGAAGCACCTCAAATAATTTCAATGCAGTTTGTTTGCACCCAGATGTCACAAGACAGCAGCCACGCAATCCTATGAGATAAAGCTACTCAGCTGACATAGTTCTCAATGACAACTATTAAATTCTTTTATTTATTTAACCTGAGCGCAAAATCAGCAAACGGGTTGAATGAGGTTTTAGATGATATCTGAGGCTAACCCGGCCGTTTTTATCAGCACATGTGTTTGCTCTGGCATCGTGTTCCTGTCTTTGTTATGTTCCTTTTCAATTTAAAAATAAGCAATGGTGTTGCTGATGTTGTATGTGTCTCAAACACTAATTGGTTGTCACGGCGTTTTTTTTTAAATTCTCAGGATCTGTGCAGTGTGATGCTTCACTAGTGCTCATGTTTACAAAGAATCTATCTTACATTCTAACTCAATGTTCCTATCCCCTCCGTTGCACCAGAAATGTCAGTGAGAATGTCCAACCTGGATAATGACAGAGATGAAAGGGATGATGACAGCCACGAGGACCGAGGCATAAGTGAGTTGTTTTTTTGCAGGTATCACTTTGCGTTGATGTTGGTCTTTAAAATGTGTGAATTAAGCATTGCAGTGTGAAGACTCCCCTGTTTACTGATTACTGTGCAGTTTTTTTTTGACAATTGAAAACATTTACCAGGTGTCTTGATAAAAGGTTTCTGACAATCTTCTATTAAAATACAGATAGGAGATGCACTCACCCCCACACCGGTGTTTCAAATGAATCATGTTTGTGTGAATCCTCACTGACTAACATCTCCCTATTAAGTGAGCCACAATAAAGATTCGATTGTATTCTAATTGGTGAGGCAGTACTTCATCACCAAGCCGCCAGTTTACTCTTTCTCTAGCAGTGTGCTGATCTGTGAATGTGGCACATGCAGCAGACAAGTCTGCATACGAAAATATCCCTAGAGTATTTACTGGTTATCAGAAACTAACACTGGCAACAATTTTAGCTAATGTTCGCCTTTGCTCACCGTTGAGCTTGGTCTATATTTTAGTTTTGATCAAAGAAAAATCAGTGTGGTCAGATGGTCACTTAAGAGATGGGGCGGTTTCCTGGTCATGGGCAGAGAAAATTATGGTAATCTTGATTTTTTTATGTAAATTATCCAAATTGTAATGACACTTGTATCAATAAATTTCCAATGGCTCGCAAACACGTTTTTGGACATAGGCAGATAACTAAAGCTTGATATGGCTTTCCAGTGTCCAGCCTATTTGCATACAAGTTCTACTTTTACACACTATCCTTCTAAATTATGTGTATGCTCTGCTTACTTTCAGTAAGCAATACTCGATTTATCGCTGCGGTGATTGAGAGGCACACCCACACTCCAGAACGGCGACGGAGGTACTGGGGAAGATCTGGCACAGAGAGTGACCACGGTAAGACACTTAATCTTATTTTTTACATTGGCACAAAAGTTACAGGACGCAGAGGACACATCATTTAAGGGGGGCTAGACTCCAGCTCATCTGTGACCCTGAAGATAAGTAGTACAAAAATAGATGGGTCCACTTTAGTCGCACTCAAATAATTTAGAGAAGTATGTATGTTAGAGAAGTACCTTTTTGTGATATACCGCCTAGGACTCCCCGTTTTAGCTCCACAACAACATGGCGGACTATAATTTGCATGCAAGGAATAGTGGCGTGCTAACTTTTGGTGCTAGCATAGTAACAGCAGCAATCCACTATAATTTCTCCAGTAATTCTCCAGTTATTTCTCCAGTAATCTCCAAGCAACAAAAGCATTCACACGCAATGGATCCAAGGTCGTCCTCGGATCCACAATAGCATAACTCACTCGTCAGAAAGCAATATGAAACAAATAGCAGATCTGATGTTGTGTTTTGTATTGTGGGTTTGTCAGACCGTCAACAGCGAAAACACGGGGAAATATCCAGGTCTTTTCATGTTGTAACTAGGCCAGTATTCATAACAGCGGGCTCAACTGTTTACAGCCAAAACTGTTAGCAAGGTGGAATAAGTTGTTTTCACACACATACAAAAAAATGTGTCTGAACATGGACAACTAATCCATCAAAGTACTATCCAGATAATAGTAGTTGAATTTATGAGCATGGATACCGGTAAATTGAGGGAGCTTTTTATACCTAAGTAGAATGAAAAACTGCTTTTGAAGGCTAATTTCGGAGGATGTATTACTTTCAAGAGCGTATTCTACTTGGGAAATGACATGACTTTTGAGGTTCTACTGAATCGCACTATTGATTGTTTTTAATTGTCCTATTGTGAGTGCGTTCTCTCACATTCACTGGATGTGGGTGGACGGACAGTTCCTTTCACGTGGGCTCTTCACGCCCACGCAAGGCAGCGCTTCAGAGCGTCTCTTCTAGTTGTTGCATAATCGATGATGACAGGGAACAAACGATAAGATGAGTGGGCTCAGAGAATCTTTCTGCGCCGTGTTTAAGAACATAGCAAACATGTGATGAAACTATAGAGATAAACGTGTTGTGTAACAGAGGATGAGGTCAACTTTAGCATAAGCCAAACGGGACAATGCATAGCTTGAATTCATATTCAGCAAAGCATTCTTTGGTGATAGGCTTCCTATTCATGCTGCTCACATGCAAGGACTCTAGAGTAGAGTAGGTGATAGGAGTTTCGTGGCTCCCTCAAGGACACTGCCACTCGTGACTTTCCCCACAATGCATAAATGACGAAAGATGAGACATCGGAGCGCAACACAAAAGCTACAAGGAAGATGAGTTAGAAATAATAGAGGGAGTACGTGGGTGTTAGTCCATCAGGAAATAAAAGGAAATGCATTACAAAGTTGACGCTTTTAAGTCGCCACTTTGCCGCGCCGGGTCAAAGGTGTTCGCCTACGCCCTGCTACTCTTAAATATTAGCTTGGAGTGAACCGCTCGGAATTCTCCCACAAAGTGGTTACAAAGGACAAATTAGCATTTTGATTCTGCATACTGCTCTCATTTACGCATATGGCAGTCAATTGAATACGGCCTTTATTTTACAACTCTAGTTTTTATCAATCCAATTAAAAAAAAAGGGGAAATTTTACTTTTTAATGGCTTGTATACAAAAAGGGTCATTGGAATGCCTGCTGAGCCATCGAGTGTGAAATTGAACAGCTAAGTGAATCTTGCCTTATATTCTTATTTCTGAAAATGGGTCCTTGAGCGAACCATTCTGAAACTTATGTTACGCAACGTATTGCGATCGTGATGTGCACATTCACAGTGTCGTGGACGTAATGCTTCCTCCGCCTCTCAAATGCTCATTTTTTGTTGTGCTCAAGTAGAAGCTACCCAAGACTTAATGATAGGCTCCACCCTAGTTGTCAGGGTAACAAAAGCCAGAGCTAGCAGTATGTGGGCGTGGCATTCAAATATTATTTTGCGTAAGAATGGTCCAGCTCCTTAAAACAGGCTCATTTCAGCTCAGTCATGTCACGCATAAAGTCTTTTATTATTCTTGTTTGACGGAGTATTTTTGTGAAAGCATGCCGCAGACAGATATTAAATTGACTGGAAGCTGTTTTGGAAAAAAAAAATCCACCATGTCATTTTTACGTCTAAGATTACCATTTACATTCCTAAGAATGTACGCGCAATTATTTCATGATAGGACAAATGATCTTAACAACAGCAAATATGTTTTGGGTCAGGGTATTTTTTTGTATGCGTTTGTGCTCTGATCTCAAGATTGTTTTAAGTATTATTTATTTATTTGTTGCGGCACCCTGTCACACTTTTTGTGTGGCCCACCAATCACATTTATCACCGGTTGTCCTGCTGGCCAGTTAAGTGTCTTGCTGGCAAGCATTTCTATGACCTCAGGCTTGACATTATGCGCAAGAAACAGAGAGAACTATTCACAAACATGCGTATATATTATTTTAAAGTATTTTAATTGTTGTTATTGTGTGGTAAATTGGCAACATATGGTGGAAAAGAGCCTGGGGAGGGTCTTTGTTTGGGTGCCAATAAGGAATGTCACCTCAATGTGCATGAACAGGTTGTGTTTGTGTTGTAATGCTGGATGCCTTTACTACTGCTTTTAAGTGGTTCCATTTATTTTGCCAGTGCAATAAATTGGACGTTTTTAGATCATTAGGGATTATTTTTTCCCGGCAGAAAACAGAAACCACGAGTTGGGAGAAAAGAAAAACACTTAATTACAGTGGTGAGATGGAGCATGTAGTCTTACAGATATTGTCCACACATAAATTGCTACCATGTTGTTCTTTTTAATCCTCTGGGGAGTTACACCATATCAAACTAAATGCATAGTTGATTGTCACCATCTCATGTACAAGAGCTGACATTTTGATTGTAATTTCTGCTGTTATTTCAACTGACTGTCAGTTTGTTCTAACAGAAAAACTAATTACAAAATGAAGAGTTTTGCCACCACCTAATTAAACATCATGTCAGCAAACTGAGGTGTTCTGTTAAAGAGTTTCTTCTTCTTTTTTTTGCATATTAACAGCTAAACAATAAAACATAACCAGAAAAATTGGAAGAAGTTTTGCAGGTGAGATGCAAAACATATACAGTACCGTACGCAAAGCGATACCTGCAAAAAACAACTCACTTATGCCTCGGCCCTCGTGGCTTTAGCAAAAAGATCTCACCTCGTCATACATCAGTGTACATAATCATATTCTGTATACAAATGATCATTAAAAAATAAACATTTAGAAAAATGAACCTAACACATTGAAACCATACAAGAAAAATTGATACAATATCAGCCTGAATAAAAATAAGA
Source organism: Hippichthys cyanospilos (assembly GCF_059441005.1). Taxonomy (NCBI): domain Eukaryota; kingdom Metazoa; phylum Chordata; class Actinopteri; order Syngnathiformes; family Syngnathidae; genus Hippichthys; species Hippichthys cyanospilos. The sequence goes on along the minus strand of NC_142378.1, from coordinate 14,242,516 downwards.
GGTGCATCTTTGTGTTGATGCGGCTGCGATTATTATTATTATTATTTATTTTTTTTAACATTGCTTTGTCACCATTTTATGGCTTCTTGCTATCAAGGAAAGACGTTGAAGTGAAGGCTTTTGATTTAGTAAAGTGCTTTGTCACTAATTTGTGGACTCTATAGGGAATCATAGCTGAGGTACATTCATTAATATCTTTCACTCTTCTGAATTGTGACAAGATTTTTACTTGAGTTTGCACGATCAGGGATTTTTGGGGTCGATCATAATCACTATTCAGCAAGTTTAAAAATAACAGATAACTGAGCACTCATTCAATTACAAAAAGATGTCTGTTTAAAGCGTCTATTCACTGCTCATAAACGGATATATTCTGTATAGTATGAAATTAACTATTAACATAATATCCATGCATTCAATGCCAGGGATGTTTTTTCACGTTTTTTAAAAGTTTGGACATTCAATCCCTGATACTTAAATGGTATCTATTTAATATTTAGCTATCTGGAAATTAATGTACTTAATGTAATTAAGAATGGATTTAATACTTAAGGATCTGGGATTTAATGTACGGACTTTAAAAAAAAAAAATGAAAATATGTCCCTGGCATTGAATGAGTTAATAAAAAAAAATTAATAATAACGCATTTGTGCCATGATTTAACAATCTTTGCTGTGCTTAAAACTGACAGAATTCCATAGATAAAAACATCACGACATTCATGAAGTGGCCAGACATTGTGAAAGTTAAAAACTAAAACAACTTGAGACAGAACTAATTGATGCAAAAACTTACTGTAGTTAAATTCCTCAATTGTAAAATGTAAAATACGATAACTGCAGCATCAAAAACATTCCTAAAACACACACACACAATCAAATGATCCATTTCACTAATGCAAATAAAATGAAAACATTCCTATAACATATCATTTGCAGAACCGATCAATGACATCACTGAAATTATGACCATATACAGTATATATATATATATATATATATATATATATATATATATATATATATATATATATATATATATATATAATTTTACATTTACCAGTTAATCAAGAAGCACAATTGACATCAAACATGTAAGGAAGGTTTATACCCACTAAAGCTCAGTGGTGGCCGATTACATTGCAGCACAACATGGTACTACTGCGAAGATCTGAATTTGTGTACTGTTGGAAAACCGTCAAGCTAAATAATTCAGTCGTGCACTTGCCTTCTCCAGGCTACAGCACCATGAGCCCGCAAGAGGACAGCGAGAACCCGCCAGGTAACAACGACCCGCTTTCGGCTGGCGTCGACGTCGGTAACCACGACGACGACATGGACCTGGACACCCCACCTCAAACGGCAGCCTTACTCAGCCACAAATTCTACCCCTACCGACACACGCACACGCACCACCACCCGCTGCACACGCACCACCTCCAAGCGGCGGTCACCGTTCACAGCGTGGATGCCGAGTGCTGATCCCTGTAGGAAACGTACTTATTTCGACATTCATCATCATTGCCAGTTTTTGTTTTTCCACAGAGCTGAACTCAAGAATGTGTTCTCGTAAACACACTTGAAAATGAGAAAACTTTTTCTCCCCGTTTGTTTTCTGAAGGAAGCGCGCCTTTTGGACTCTTTTAAGAGCAACCTAGAAAACAATAAGGCCCATTTTGGGAAATCTGGAGGCTTAAACCTGTGAGCAACACGAAAGCAAGTGACTCGATCGCTATGAAGGCGAGCCGCCGACTTCTCACCCGTCATCGCTACTGGATCGCGGGACTCTCTTTCACCTAGTCCGCATTCACAAACCCTCTGCTTATTCACCTTAAAAAAATACTATGAAGTTGAATGATTTTAAAAAAACAAACAATATTTATTCAAGTTGCCAGACATACAAGCGCTGCATCTGGTCATGTGATATTTGTCTACAATTGCAGTTTCTTCAATATGTGTAAATCAATGAGCCTTAATCACATGCTGGGTGGTTGCAATTCAAAACAGAAAGCGGTTTGATTGTTCTTTCCATACCATTGATAGCCATCTTCTGGTGCATGGATCTCAAGCTGGAGATCAAACTTATTGAATCAACGCTCCGACGGCATAGCGAAATTCAACTGGAACTATTTTTGTGTCCACTTTTTGGACGGAACGTTCTTTCTGTGCCGTCTTACAACAAAGGAGTTGGCAGCCTTTGGCGTTCTTTCCACCGGCGCCGCTGCGAGCCGAAAAGTTTCCGAACATTTGCTGGGTCCTGATACCCGGAGTCTCTTGCGACGCGTATGCAGAATTGTACCGGACTCGGGAGCGTAGACGTGCCCAAGTTGGAAAATCCTTGCTGTTGAAGAAGAATGGGAAGGAGAGATGCTGCTGTTTTACCAAGGAGAGGCCCGGCTGCTATTTCCCATGTGGTTAACCACTCAAAGTGTGCGTGGACATTTCTGTGTGGTTGCTGGTCCGCACAAGAAAAATGACAGGAAGAACTTGTGTGTTTGCGAGTGTGCGTGCTTTTTCACTGAATGAATTATGTGTTGTTGTTTTTTTTGTTGTTTTTTTTTCTCAAGTTAAAACTATAGAATATAGTTGATTAATCCACTTCTAGTTTTCCTTCTGATGAAGAGTCACATGATGGGATCTGCGCTCAGTGGCTTCGATTGTTTATGGGGTCAGATTTGGACTTTTCGGTACACACGTCTATTGTTTACCAGAGATTCTTTATGTAGTGTAGTGACAAGGGAGAGTTCGAAATAGCTATGTCTCCGTTTTTATTGTGGCCAAGTGAGCCTGAAACGGTCCTCTGATGTTGGGGTTGATATGAAAGTGTGTTCACGGCGCCTCGCTATATTTTGGATGCCTTGGATATGTTTTACCTTCATTTTGTTTAGGTCCATATTGGATGGAAGTCAGTACTTGGAAGAATTCATACTTACTCACTTTTACATGAGACTTAAGAGTTTTTCAAAGTTTTAACGTGTATTGTCAAAGAAAATATGGAAAGAGAACGGTACATTTTTTTGAAGGGGGGGGGGCAGATAAATGCTGATGTGTCATATTCTGCTGTGAGCAATGCAAACAATGCCCTACAAGCTACATTTTTTCTGTGACATTTTTTAGAAGATTTACTCCAAATGGCAAGTTTGCTCAACAATAAGTAAAATAGAGTAGCCAAAGTAGTCAAGACCCAAACTTGACTTGTGAGGTTTTGCCCCGAATTCAACGATTTATTATCGTTCTTGTGACGTCCGTCCCTCACTAGAAAATAATTGTCACACATAATGTGACTTTCAGACCTTGAAGTGGGAAGGACCACGCTGGCAAAGCAAACGAAAAAAAAAAAAATATTAGACTGAAGCACACAATTAGAAGTAATAATTTTACCAAAAAAAATTGCATCTGAATTTGGCCAAAACAAGTACATTTACAACGTGTATTGTAACTCTTAATGACTTTGGACTTGTTTACTGATGGAGTTTAAAGGTCTCAATTCCAGTATAAGCAGGTGCCCATGGCTATTACTGTGTTTTTTTTTTTTTTTTTTGTAACTACCGTAATCTGGGCATTTCTTTTTACATTAAAGAGTTTTAAACAGTATTCAGCAGCTGTTCTATATGCCGTGTGTTTTTGTGTACAGACATAACATTTAATCATGTACTGAAGGATGTACATCACCCCCTTGTACTGTATCATATAAACTTATCAAATTGAGATTTATTGCAATGTGAATGTGATAAAGTTTCATTTTATAGTTAAATCTGTGTTGTCATCTTTTGTACTTTTTGTCAATACAGTGGAACACTCCATTTGCATTTATCATTCACCGCGCTTAAAAATTGCTGCCTTGTTTGCACTTCGGATGGCAAGCAGTAAAACCACAACCGCCACCGTGCAATATCTGCAACAGTCGACACTATTTTTGAAGCAACCTTCATGACACCACAAAAAGTCAGTCTAGTGAAGTACAAAAAAGAAAAACCTGCCCCCCCCCCCCAATACGGCCAATTCGGCATATACATTAGTTAGCGACTGATAGGCACATTGTTTATCCCCGAGGCGGGTAGCATCATCCCTCTCTTGTCTCTATGACTCCTTACAGTAAGTGTCTTTTCAACTTCATTAGTTTGTCGAGCACTGTTGGCCAGGCTCGGCTCCAGGCGATTTCTCCGTATCCAAGCACCACATCTGGCAGTCTTTCAAAAGATTGACTGTGCTCCTTCTAAGGCTTACAACTCAAGCGGGAAATTCATCTCGGCCACTTGAATCTGCAATCCTATTTACCCAAAGCTCATGACCATATATAATCAGACTGGTCATTATTGGAAAGGGAACTAAGACTCTTAATTATTTTGCTTTTAAGTTGTGTTGGGAATCACTCCAAACGCACTATGCAATATACTTCATAAGGCTTATATACTTTTTCCTCCTTATAAATACTTATTTTGAAATTGTGAAACACAAAAAACATTTTTCCATAATGCTGAATGTAGTTTCTTTAGTTTGAGGGAGCCGTGCTTGTATTTACATGCCAGGTGCATCTTGGGGTTAACTTTAAAAAAAAAAAAAAAGTTTTGATGGTAGCTTGGGCTTCACCTACCAAAAAAAAAAGAAAAAGTGGCAATAAATCCATATTTTGAGATGTACTGCCAATACTGTCTGGTAGTGTTTCTTTATTTGGCCTCTTCCCTTTTTGGAGACTCGCAAACATATTTTTTGAACACCCCTTTAAAAATTCCTTCACGCAAACATGGCCTCAGACTTTCTCCTGATCACACACCTCTAAATAGAGGTTACGGTGCTAACAGACGATAAAAAAAAACACACACACAGATTAGTAATTGTGGGTCAGTGGAGCTCAAATTTTGTAGGTCCTTGAAAAAAAAACCCTCAAAATCAAATTTTAAGAACAGTACTATACTGAATATTCCAAAGTTCAAAGAAGAATCCAGAACTTCAACAGAAACAGAAGACACTTCATCAAGTGGTTTCTGTCACTCCCTCAACATCCTTATTTAATTTCATTGGGGCTTCCTGTAAAGAAATATAGTCATGACAGTAGAAGGGGAAACAAGGAAGCGAAATATGATTGTCCATATACAGGACCATTGAAAAGTAACTCCCCTATTTTCAAAGATTTATCATTTATTCTTGTTGGAATATTTTTCTCATATTTGTATATGTGCTCCATGATGTATTGCAATTAAATCTATGTTGTTGTTTTCTTTTCAGATGGATTTCTTGGTTTGAAATTTGAAAGCCTACTGCAGTGGCAGAACGTATAACGGATTTGAATGGATTTCCAAGATTAATATGCTGCTATAGCTGGCCATGATCCTGTAGGGCAGTGCTTTTCAATATTTTTTTTTTTGCTAAACCTCCCTAGAAAAGATCCCCCCTTCTCTCCTTAATAAATGGTAAATAAGGTCATTAGCTATAAAGATTGTATGTGTACCTATAATTGTACCAATGCACAAAATACATACAATAACAAAAGAAACAAGCAATACAAATCAACATTCGATAAATGTTAACTTTACTTTCTACTGGGTTTATACAAGTTACGAGTGAGTCGGAAAGAGAAAAAAATAAGTTAAAGCACATCAAAGCGTCGTCCATATGATCTGCAACATCAACACTGGAGCTCTGACAATGAGTGAGCCACTGCACCACCTGGCGGCGCGGATGTGCAATTGCGCTTGACAGCAATTTCAGAATGATTGCTGTGGCACATTATTCCCATTTTTTTAAATTTTTTTAAATCCCGTTTTTTAAATTATTGTTATTTTTTTTGCAGTGCCCCCGTTTTGTTCAGGAAATAATCGTTGCCAATATTGCCAACTTGTAAATTACCATTTTAGAGTCAGTTCAGACACTTTTTTAGGCTTTTTTAGGCATATTTCAAACAATAAACAATCTAAGATCCCAGAAAAACAGAACAATTATGTAAATCCCATACAATATGGAACACGCTGGAAATCTGACAAAAATATTGTATCAATGGATAAATAAGTATTTTAAAACAGAGATAATTTTTTCAATGACATGAGAAATAACTATGCTAGTATTTTAGTTTAACATTAGAGATGTTAAATGATCCTTCACCTGGAGCTAAAAATGTGCCAGACGTTTGATCCTATTGTCTTATTCAAAAGTGTAAGACAATTAATTTGCAAATGGTCTCGTGCAAACCATTGTAGGCTGTTAATCGCCAAGATATTAGACACGGGGATCAAACCGGCGACTGCGCAGCGATCCGACAGAACAGTCATTATGCTCAGCAAGCCATATGAAAGAATGTTCTTGCCTTCTCTGCTGTCACTAGTTCTTGACTTTGCCAAGCATACCCAGTAAATTAGAGCACAGAGCTCGGTGTCCAAGGACCCTTGGGTCATTTCACTCTGCTCTGCCAGCAAGTACAGCAGGCATGCACTCGCAGCAGATTTACCAGCCCTACTTTTATAAAGTCGCCTGGCAAGTGATCATGCAAACACTCTTGCATCAAGCGCATTGATCGGGATGGATGGATGGATGGATGGATGGATGGATGGATGGATGGATGGATGGATGGATGGATGGATGGATGGATGGATGGATGGATGGATGGATGGATGGATGGATGGATGGATGGATGGATGGATGGATGGATGGATGGATGGATGGATGGATAGATAGATAGATAGATAGATAGATAGATAGATAGATAGATAGATAGATAGATAGATAGATAGATAGATAGATAGATAGATAGATAGATAGATAGATAGATAGATATGACATTGAAGCAGTTCAGAAAATGGATGGATAGAGTAAGGAAAAAAATGAAGATATTTTTATTCTGTTCCAACAACATTTACACTCCTAACAAGGTTTTGAGAACGTGCTGATGACCACAAATAAGGGAATCAATTGAATAGGGGAGTCCCAACATAATCGTCTCCATGTGTTCAGGTCAGCTCTTTTTAGTAGGTCACAAGCACCTGCACCTCTTTTAAAAGGAAGTCAGGGTGGGAATCTTTGACTGAGTCACGATTGGATTCCTATTTTTGGGTATATGATTTGATTCAGATTTGATTTTCTAATTAAAAGCTATTTTGATTCAAAATGATTCGATTCAATTAACCCTTGTGGTATTGTGTTACAGATTATGAAAATTCCTTTTATTTATTTTTTTATGATGTCACAGAAGAATCAATGGGAAAAAAAACACTAGGGAGCTGAAATTTCCAGCAGATGATTAAAACATGTAAAATTTCAAAGTGCATAATTCTGACATTTCTATATGATTGCAGCAGGACATGCCAGATTTTGTGTCCAAAAATAATCATTGTCCAAACTGTTGAAAAACTGTTGCCAAACTGAAAATATTCATATTTCTTAGTAAGTTCATGACAAGATATGAAAGTAAGGTTTTCAAGTAAGCCGCCAAATTGAGAGTACAGGCAAAGCCTGAAACGTGCGGCAGGTTCTTAATCTGTGTACCAACGAGCATCGGGTGCATTAGCAGTCACAATCACCGCGATTCGATCAAGACACTTTTCTTTAAGTCTCTGTTTAAAGCTGCGTGGCACAGCAGTCTCAGTAGAAAACTTTTTGGCGACGGTATCGACTAATTTGGCTCCGATGTCTGCAACATTTTGTCGTAACGTGCCGGACGCCATCAGGAAGTCGACTTGCTTTATTTTCATTCGTAAGATGAATTTTGAGACGTTTTAAAACAAATCTGAATTGTACATCCCAGTTCTACGGTGAATGGATTTTTTTGCCCTAGTTCAAGTCACATGGCTACACAAAAGAAGGGAGCACTGTCATGTTTAATTTTCCATCCTATCCGGTCCGCCAGAGTGGCCCACAGAGTGAGACGTCTGCAATCAGACACCCGGACGCGTTAGCCATCAACTCCTACACGCAAGAACCACTTTGCCACTCAGGGTTCACTCTGGGCTCCACTCCCCCCTCCCCCCCCAACGCCCACCAAGCGCACACCAGGTGCCACTCGGCTCACCCACGCCTTCACGCTCTCAGTCCCGGCGAGCGTTTTCCTCTCTGTACTCCCACCCACTTCAAAACGCTATGAATCGATGGCTGACAGGCTCAAACACCGACAGGGCTCCGGTTTGGAAAATTGCTGAGGGACTAACAAGCTTTTCGACTTCATTTCTAAAGCATAAGCCAATTATATCATCCGCTGTTTAATTTGTCCCAACACCTTCACAGATGCAGTTTGGGTAATGATTTAGAGCGGCTTCAGGTGGTTTGGCTCGCTATTTTACGGTTGTGAGTGCGAGAGCCAAGGGGAAATGTGAAAACAACAAAGATGGCCTCATAGGAATGACGTTCAACACTTAAAGAAGGGATTCATGCATTTCCAAAATCAGCCTTTGTGACAGGCACGTCCTTGCCTTCTTGTCAGAGAACAACTGCTCAATGATTCATGTCCTCCAATCTGTCAGCGGCACTCGCGCGACGCCACTCACTGTTTGAAATCCTTTTTGGATGTGGTTGCGGCATATATGATTCCTGTAGAGGAAAATGAGACCTTGGCGAGTGCTGAGATGTGAATGTAGTTTCGAGGTAACATTGTATGGACTCTTCAGGGTTTTCTATACAAATATTTGTCTCTGGAGCGTTTACCCAAGTGGAAATTGGACTGATGAATCCAAATTGACAGCATTAGCTGTGCTAGGCAGGCGCCGGTGGTGCTAGGCTTTTTGTGTAAATGCAAACTGTTAGCCTCGGCAAATACGTGAGGCACGTTCATCGTATTTTTACGTTCCAAGCTCATGCGAAAAATATGTAGAGACCATGGGTAGGTGATTTCATAACCAAATGGGTCCGTTGGCAATGGGTGTGGTTTAGTTGAAAATCACAATCATTCACAGTAAAAAGTTCTAAAATACAAGGGTAGAGCTGCACGATTATGTCCAAAATAATAATCACAATTATTTTGGTCAATATTGAGATCACGATTATTCATCATGTTGGTCAAACATGTCGATTTAGTGCCCTTTTTTTAAACAAGCAGTTTATGAACAAGGATTCAATACTCATTAGTTACAAGTAATAATAAGAAACTAAAATAAATAAAGTAAATAATAATCAAGACAAATTCAAAAGCTTGGCACACAGAGCAACACTGCAAGCTTACTTGAATGTAAACCAATGAAAAAAAAATGAAGCCTACTTAGAACCAAGCACATTATTTACTATTAAGCACATTTTAATCAATTAGCAGTCAAATTGCCATTTTCGGTCATTTCAAACCAAATGCATTCCAATGTTTTGCCAATCAAATTTTTCAAAATGGGTCTCAAGTGACAGCTAGCACTGTACAGTATAGGAATCAGGTGAGAAACTCAACGCCATTTCACACTGGTAAATGATATATTAGGGTGAGTCGCATTTGTCATTCAAATATGTGGGAAACATTGCCCACTGGTGGTAGGATGACAAAGTGCTTGATTTGACATGTATGGTAGCCGACTTTTTAAATGTTAATATTGCCAGGGATCATCTTATTTAATGGTGGCAGCCAATGTCGTGATTGAAATTCGATTGTGCCAGACATTTACATTGGGTTTATTATCTTGAAAGACACGACAAACCAAAACTTTTTTTTTAGATGAATAGGTTTATGCACCACCACCAGTCTAAACACAACATTATGATTTAGATTACATTTGTAGGATATGAATGAAGCAGCAAAAGCCACCGGTTTTTAGCCATCTCACGGGGTGACCCGCTTGTCACTGTTGCCTGAAAACGACATCACATTTGCTGACAAAAGAAATGACATCAACCAAGCTGTGATTGGTTGTTGAGATGTGAGCAACTGTGATGACATTTCCGGTCGACAGCAAATGACTAAATGGCCGCCTCCTGGGATGGATTAATAAAATGTTTTTTCCTGCTGAATTCATATTCCAGAAATACATTATTAATCATAATATCGTGTCTAAACTAGAGGGACTGCATAGAACATAATATGGGGAAAATCATTGTGTTGACTTCCTTTTTAAAAATTTAAGTGTATGTGGTATGTTGAAACACGTTTACAAGTACATTAGAAAATATATTTGAACAGATTAAAAAAAAAAAAACACTTGAACATACTTGCAAATGCAATGGAACATATTTGTTCAAACATACTTGTAAGCTAAATGCTACAAACAGCTATTTTCACCCATAATTCTACAGGTTATGCCATGATGGAACACATACTATGTTTTTACTTTTTAGCCAACATCTAAAGTATGTTCAGGCGTATTTGCAAGGACATTTGAACATATTTGAAATTATTTTTGATCGTACTTGTACATAGAGTTGAACTTCCTTGCGAGTGCATTTAAATGAGTTTGCCAGTCAAAAATGGCAGCTCTTGATTCAACAGAGCAATTAAAGTTAAACTAACTATGGTATGCATTATGTTTATTTATTTTTTTTTAGGGGGGGTGGGGGGCAATTTAATACCCATATCAATAGGTATCAAACACTACTGTCAGAGGAAAAAAGTTGGACTCCAGCCATTGGATTGGTCGGTAGCTCCTGTTGAATAGAGGAGAAGTCTTTTACATAGAAACGTAAAACGGAATAAGAGGCAAACTGAAACTGAAATTTACAAAAAAAAAAAAAATAGAGTATGTTTGTGATAGATCTTTACAGATCCCTTTGTACATCGTTGTTACACGTGAGCCGTTATCCTGATTCCGCCTACTCTTCTGTGCTATGGTTCCTAAAGCCAGACGGGCCTTGATTGCTAGAAGCGCTCTGTAGTGATCCAAACTGATCTGACCCTCTTTGGCTTAAAATGCCTCCTGACATCTCTGCTTTCTGTCCATTGCTTCATGGACTGTATAGGGCCTCATCTTCTTCCAGCCTCTTAATACAAACGGTCCAAATACAGTGTCAGTTACTTGGCAGCCTAAGATCATTTTCAACCAGCAACAACTGTGATTGTCTGGACCTTGATCTGCCAAGAAACACTTCACACAGATGGCAAGAGAAAACACGGCGTTTGGAAAATGGGGTTTGATTTCAATATCTCTTAGAAGACCAGGATTTAATTGTGCGGGAGATATGTTTAAGCGGGTCGAAGCTTCCTGACGTAGTAGTGGGTGAATGTATGATTATACAGTGTTTTTTTTTTTTTTTGTCTGTCAGACACTCATGCAGCCTGCAGAAGCTACACAGGCATTGTGCGAGCTCTGCGGGGAAGCAGTGTTCCCAGTATTTGCCAGGAGCAGCTTTCCACCCTCCGTGGGCAGGCATGCTCACTGGGCTGTTAGTTTGGCATTCGCTTCATGACATGGATAGAGAGGAGAGAAGCACACAATCATTCATAGTCAGATTATCCGTAAACGCAAACTGGACACAATGTGTTCATTTGACTTTGTCACAGTAATATTTTTTTTTTGTCTCCAATACTCAGTAAAAGGTGTATTTGTTTTTATAGTACAGATTTATTGTAAATATATTCACCCACCCCCACACTACCTCTACGGGCCCAACCTCTTAAAGGTACATGCGGATGATCAAAAACATTCTGTATTTTCTGATACAATTCACACACTGCAAATTATGATTTTATGTTCAAATACATTTAAGCGGCAAAGTGTGTTTTACTGTTATTCTCAGTTGCTTTTATGTATTTTTCAGATCAGAATTGCAATTTTTAAAACAGTAAGTACATTCCTCTCAAAAGTAAATACAGTGTGCCCTCGTTTTTTGTGGGGCATGCATGTGTATGTGGGTACCAGAAAAGTATGTATACTTTACATATACTTAAATCTTTATTTATTCAACTTTATGCAGTAACTATACTGTTATCCCTTCCTATTTCCATCCCTTTGCCATAATCGGGGAACACAGAGGGCCCTCGTAGTAACGGCCCTCGGACGTTGACCTAGAATGTAGCCCGTAGCTGACCAAACATAATAACAGGCAAGCAGAGTTTAAAATCGAAATTCAAATGTAATACAAGAGGACTCTAGGTAACATCTTCCTACCGCTCTGATTTGTCTTCATCGTAGTCCTTATGCCCGCTTCATTCGGAGACTGTCACAGTCCACCATTTCAGCCACCTCACTTCTAGCTTCACCACACCCGCTCAGCCCTCCTTCTAATCAGCCTCGAACACCAACACCTGCAACCACTTACCCGCTCAGTATAAAGCCCGGTCACTTCCCTCCACAACCCGCCAGATCGTCTCTATGCGCTACGCCGAGCTTTCCAGCAATTCCTCCTGCCAGCCTGCCTGTTGTCCGACCCTGTTCGCCCTTGACCTCCCGATTGCCTGCCGAATTGACTGGATCCTTGGTATTTCGACATTGCCTGCCTCTGACCACCCGCTAGCCTGCCGTCTTTACCTGTATGCCCGAGCCCCCCTCCCGTCTCGCTCCCTTTGCCCGACTCCCAGCCAAACCCCAGCTCTCCCGACTCCAGAACCCCCCAGACGTCTGTGCCACGCTCCCGTCAGCTCCCACGACTACCCGCACCTTCTGTTCAATAAACACTCTGCCATTGCCCTTACCAGTGCGTGCGTGCTCTTGGGTCCTCCCTCGTCCCGCCGTAACAGAGACTGCTGTTTGAGGTATAATAACAGCTTGGATAAGACTGGTCAGACAATCAGCTTACGGGCACTCCTACGAGACACGTGATTGGCTCCTGGTGTGACATAGACCAATGAGGGCAGGAGTGGATTACAACCCTCCAAGTCCTGTCCAGGCTGTTTACTGCCTTCGGCAAGCAGTCTCCACTTCACCGGCAAATGAGAACGGGCGGCATGAGCAATACGATGAGGACAAAACAGAGCAAATAAATACTGGAATTTTCCTAGTGATCATGTTTGGTCAGCGAGCTCCACTCTAAGTCGACGTTGAAGGAGTGCCCATGGCATGTGCGATTACAGTCAACTCGTCTGTTTGGCATGCAGGAAAGCTTCATAGCACATCTCTCCACAATTAAGCTTTTTCGAGAATCCCAGTGGGCATGAAGACTGAAGAGCAAAATAGTGAGGGAACACTGTACAAGTATTTGCATCACTGAATATGGCACTGCCATCAGGACAAATCTTTGTGTCATGGTATGACAAGCCTGTCCAATTGCTTCGTCAGGTTGTCAATATAACACTTCACTAAGGAGAGAAGTTCTGATGATAATTGCCCTTTCAGTTTGAGTGACGAATATAGTGTTCTAATTTGGAAAGTTACACTTGTGTGTATGTGATTGATCGCAAAAACAAAAAACAAAAAACTGGACAGGGCATTTCACTTTTACAGTTTGCACTATGATTTGTTGACCAAATATCTATTGTGATACAGAATGGAAATCACAGAACTGCACAGCACAAAAAAAAAAAGTAGAAGTGTGATCATGCGATGTTTTCCTCTGGGATATTTGTTCATGCAACATTGTATGATCGACAGTACAGTCTTTCTACTTCCTCTGGGCCACAGATCCTCATCCACATCACTACAATCAACATTACCTATGAGCATTTTCAGAAAATTGGTTGCTCTATTGCTTCACACATTTCTGTTACAGTTGAGGACTGGAAAAGATAAATAGCTGCACACTCAAGTTATTATTTTTATGAATAATAATAATATTTTTTAAAGAACAAAATATGTACCCAAGTTACTGGGATTTGTCAAAAATGCTAAATCGAAATAAGTCCAAAACAGCAAGTCTCAAAGTAAACAAACAAACACTAGGTTAAAAAAAAAAAAAAACTTGATTTGGACAAAGTCAGAGAAAAATCAGGTAAGCAACTGACAAGACAATGAGAATCACCTGGACAAGACACAAGTGGCTGAGTAGACTGATTGGTTAACACAAGGATTGGACACAATGGAACAAGACGAATATGAACAAAAAGACATACAAGGAAAATATGACATCTAACCAAAACCAAATCTGCCAAACGGAATGTCACAAATTTTCCTTAGTGAGGAAAAAGAACAAATTTGCCATAGGATCTAATACAAATGTGATATGCTTGACGCATTTGGAGGACCTTTTCAGCCATTTTGCACCTAAAGACTGATACAATAAACTGAAAATGTGTAGGTACAGGACAGTTGACTTGTTTCCACCATCTTTTGTGATACTATTTTGTGTGGCCACATCACCCACTCTGCATGGTTCATAAAGTGTTTTCTGCTTGCATAATTTTTTTAGATGCAATGCACTGAGGAATCCCCTGACTCCTTTTCAAATTTTTAATTTTTATGAATTATTTTTGTATGTATGCATAGGGGGAAAACTCATTTTTGGTCGTCCGAAAAATGTTGAAAGCTAGCTTTCTTTTTTTGTATAACGAGAAAAACTGTGTCTGACATATTTTTGGTCACACGGCTGGTGTTTTTCACAAGACCGAAGAAATTTACATGATGCCAATATTTATGTGGAATCTGACTATGGTTATAACTGGTATAAGGTATTTTTTTCTTACATATGATCACCAGCCATTGCATTACTTTGTGATGAAAATAAGGGGCCATTTTGCCAGGATTTTAAACGTCTTTAAAATGTCACAACTTAAATAAATCTTAACATACTGAGAACATCTTTTGTGACATCGGTCCAGGTGATATATATTTTTTGTCACATTATAAAAGTATGAGATGTTACAGATGAAATGGGCACAGGCAAATAGGTAGGTACCACTTAGTGAAAACGCAAATTTTACAGTGTAGTGAGAAAAGGATAGAAAAAAAGAAGCAATGTCAAAAGACAGTGAAACTGTGTCGGTTTATTTTTCCACGCTATTTTTTTTATGAAATACGCAGATCCGAAGCGTAAAACGCTAAACAACCCCGAATATTACTTTGCGAAAGTTTGCTTTGCGTTTTAGGGAAAAAAAACAACAACACAAAACTACAGTTCGACCTCAGATTTTCGACACATTGTCGATAATCATAGCACAAAAAAACTCCCACAAAAATCGAAAATTGTACTCCAATTCTATTATCCTGTCCTCAAACATTAAGACTAAGGCATATACTGTATTGTTGTTCCATATAGTATAATTTATGTTACCATCAAGTTTTGTATCAAGTTTGTCGAATCGAGTGTTTGCGAGTGACTAGCGCGCACGCGCACACACACTCCGACGCGTACTCACATCGAGAACCTCACACTCCACTTGGCACCTGCTCGCTGCCTCTCGCTCTCTCCACTCACTCCGCTCTCAGACATCCAAAATGGCGGCAGCGTCATCCATCCAGCCGCCGAGCGTCCACTCCTCTCTCGCCCGGGAGAGTGCACTTTTCTCGGGGATGACCAGCCCCGAGAGCCAACAGCCGGAGGATGAAGATGCGGCGGCGTCGGCAACAGCAGCGGCTGGAGCGCAGCCCGCGGAGCCATGGACGAGCCTCCGTGACTTGCCCGAGCTGGAGCCGGAGGAGATAGAAAAGAGGCTCGCTAAAACTCGCCAAGAGCTGAGCAACAGGCGGAAAATACTCATCAAGAACCTCCCGCCCGACACGACGAACCAGGTGGAGTACTTTTAAAAGTTTACTGCTGGCAAAGTCAAATTGGAGAGCCGCCACAATTTTACGCGTCCATTGTGCGTGCGTAATAGTTGACTTTACGCTTTTTGCCCCGCAAGTGATGAATGGGCGTAGTCATTGTAGATTCATATTGCATTGATTCGCGTTCAGTTTTGGTCTGTTGACTTACGTAGACAGTCCGCATGATAGTGACAAGTACTAAAACTTCTTTCAAAAAGTCATTTTGTGGGTGCCATTCCAGACATCCACCTTCCTATTATACACTCACGCTCACTGTACGCTACAAGTTTGCATTTCGTGTCAGTTTTTTAAACAACAAATCCAACGATGGTGATTTAAGCCATTTGTGGTGGGAAAATGCATGTGCTTATCTGGTCACATTTGCTTTTCAAAATGAACAGATTGGCCAGGTTGTTTATGATGAGGTGTTAGAAAAGCAAATTCCAACGTAACAATACATAATTTGATCAAATATTCCAAACAATGTTTTTTTTTCAATTTTGAGCAGTTATTGTTTTTGCAATAAATGATTTATATAGACAATTAAATTAATGCAAATAAATACAATAACACTACAATTCTACTCATGCAAATGATATATGGGCTTGATTGAAAAAACCCCAGTGGATTGTATGCAGCCCCAGGGTCATGCTTTGCCCGCACTTGCATTAATTGTGCTTTTTTTTATGTGAAATGATTGTTTGAAAATCATCTCATGCATTGGTATAGAAGAATTACTCACATTTTATCACTCAGCTTTTATTTCTTTTTGTGGTTCATTAAATAGTTTGTTTTTTGTTGAAAGCACAGAAACCTTGCTGAGACAGTGATCTGGGATTTATGCTGATCCACGCAGGACTGCTTTAATTGCATGAGGAGAAAAAGTGTGGCAGTTTAAACTTGGGATTAGATGAGTGAGGTAGGATGTCTTCTTCAATGTGTCAGTGTGTCAGAACCATTGTGATATGTGTCTGCTGCCTGAGCAAAGCAACATGATATCTGCCCTGCTGAATGTGCACATATTGTAAGTCTGTCCAAATATGTAAAGAAGAGGGTTCGCTTTTGATATTGGATGCTGGGACTTACTGACTGGCTGCAGTCCTTTAAATTGATGCTAGCTCTTATCCTGGTAGCCACTAGTCTCTCTATTTTTTAACCTGTCCTATTCAGCCACTTTGTCATGCAATATAATGGATCTGTATGCCTTTTCTGTCAGTTTCACTATTAAATAGTGTAGTATATCCCCTCTGTAGTTATTTGTACC
The DNA here is from genome assembly GCF_059441005.1 of Hippichthys cyanospilos. Classification (NCBI taxonomy): domain Eukaryota; kingdom Metazoa; phylum Chordata; class Actinopteri; order Syngnathiformes; family Syngnathidae; genus Hippichthys; species Hippichthys cyanospilos. Next base: position 14,225,746 of record NC_142378.1, on the reverse strand, counting down.
ATAATGTATTTACTGGAAACACAGTTAGACAGAATAATGTTTGAGAACAGACCATGAGAGAAGAGAACACAAAACAACAAAGAACATCATTGAATGTATAAAACATTCAGTGATAACAGTAACAATGCATATTTGTTTATTTCTATTTTATGTGAATGGGAAAGGCAGCGCAGCATCCTGTACGTAAGGGAGACATTAAGTAACACAAGATTGGATGAGAGAGGACAGGGTCGTGAGCTATGCGGTGCTACCAGTGTTGTGCATGTATGTAATGAAACAAACAAACAAACAAATAAACAAAAAAATAAATTTCAGGAGTTGATTCATTATTAGGAGAGGTTTTACAAAACTTTGCTGCTTTGTCATTCATCCTTTGTCAGCGCCCTGGGTCATGATCCTAAATATACAGTAAGCTGTTTGATAGAGTGAACATTCTCTGTCTGACTCCATCTGCTATTCACTCATACCTGCTGCCCCATTAGTAAAATGGTCATAGCTTTTATGGCGTGTGCGTGTTGTGGCTTCGGTTAGTGTGAGATTTATCTGTGAAATTTGCATTACAGAATGCAGTTGGGAAATAGAAATGACAAAGTGTGCAAAGAATTTTTGGAAAACAAAGTACAGATACATTTCTTTATTGCAAATCATCATTTTTTAGAGTTGAGACTATGGCTGGTTCTATGTGTACAACTTTCTTTCTTTCTTTCTTTCTTTCTTTCTTTCTTTCTTTCTTTCTTTCTTTCTTTCTTTCTTTCTTTCCTTCTTTCCTTCTTTCTTTCTTTCTCATTTGCGATATTCTGCCATTTGGAAGTCTACATGCCCTAAGTGGGCGCTGCGTAGATGACAGGGTGCCATGATGGAAGAGTGGTTAGCACGTTCGTTTCACAGTACAGTGATCACAAGATCAATTGTGGCTCCAACCTTCGTGTGTGGAGGTTGCATTTTCTCCCAGCCTGCGCAGGTTTTCTTAATAAACTTGCATTTTTAAACGTGTATGTTCAATTTATTTTTCTTTCTACGTGAACAATTTAGAAGCACGGTCCATGGTTATGATAGCATGTTTCACTAATGTGACTTATCAATTTGCATCAACAATATTGCATACTTTGTGTGAATGTACATGCACATTGAGTGGCTCTGTGGCTGATGTGGTGACTACAAAATAATAACTAGCATGACAAATGCTTCTTACTGAGGTGAGTGATGACCTGCGCTGGATGGCTCTTGGGATAAAAAAAATGGCTTTGCCAAGCAACAAGCATTATCAAAATTTATTATGAACACTCAGCATCCTAACAGATGAAGTGTAAAATTAAATAGAAAATGGTCAAATTGTAAAGATACTGTATTTCCAACATTACAATAACAATTAACAGCATTACATTCAGCTAGTGGAGACAGCTTATTCAGTGGACTTAATGAATTGAACATTTATGATCTAAAAGGGTTTATAGCAACAGCCACTTTCTAAACCCTCAACAATACTTTTAGTTTAAGTAGCTGTTTAAGGAGTGACCATATCCAAGCAAGAACACATCATCATTAACGTTCCATTTTAGTAATGTTTGTATGAAATGGTGTGCCCTGCAATTGACTGGAAACCAGTTCAGGGATGTCCCCCGCCTACTGCCTGGAGACGGCTGGGATAGGCACCAGCAAGCCTGCGATCCTAGTGAGGATCAGCAGCAATAGAAAATGCATAGATACAGTAGATGGATGGATGAAATGCTTTGTGTGAACATTCTGAACCACCAGCCAAGTAAAATGCTTCTAATGGATGCGAAGTTGCACTTGATTTATGTTGTGCTTCCGTTCATGAACTATTTAGGCTGTTTAGATTTTATTCTCCAGAGTTTCAGCACCGGTTTGCTCAGACTGTATTTTTTGGTTGCGCTACAGCTACTTTTTCACTTGGCCATACCCTTTTTAGAGGGAAGGTCAAACATGGCCATAATTGCTGATGTAGTTGTCTTAATAGTCACACCACTGTCCAACACTGAATATCCGTGGCATACCTGAAATGGTTGTACTGTAATACTGACTGTGAGTATTCCTGGGCCTCATCTTGTTTTTCCTCGCTGTAGCTTATCACTCAGTGGGTCAAGGACACCATCACTGCTAGGAAGGAGGCCAAGGAGTGTGTAAACCAACACCTCCTCATCTTTACACATCACACTCACACAAACTTTGTTGATGTCTGAAAATTCAAACTAAACTGCAATTTTCAGCATCCGTTTATCCATGCCCAACCGACCGCAGCAAATCTACTAGCAGGTGTCATGTCACAGCCCTGACAATTGTTTGTCACATGAAAAGATGAACATATACAGTTGACCCTAAGGGACTACATTCAAGCAGATTACTAGATCCAATTGCAAAGTTTTTCAAGTAAATGGAACACTTACAAAAGCCTAAATAAATAGGTGTAAAAATACACAATTTCATCCATTTTAAATATAAATTTAAGAAAGCTTAATTAAACTGTTTAAATTAAACTGTTAAAATTAAACTGATCTTGTTTTAGAAAAGAAAAGAAAAGAAAAAGAAAGGCTAAATATGTCAGTTTCTTTTAATTTTTATTTTTTGCTGTCAGCACTGATTTTCAAGGGCCAGTGAGCTGCTCTGTGTGGGCTGCCTTACATGGCCATTCCTGATATGGAACATGCCTGCTGTTTGCTGTGAGTGGGCTGGAGTGTGGTTTGCGGGCTTGAAAGGAGGAACATATTAGAAAGCTCTCAAATGGTGTGAGGCGATTACTTTGTCTCTGTAAAATGATATGATTCGTAGCACTGAGGGTTTTTTTTTTCATCATAGCAGCTGTGACACTATTCTACTACTCTTGCAAATTTCATTTCTTTATTTTGTGATCGAAGCCCAGTAACACTGTGACAAACCTGAAGGGTGTTTTGATTTCAATGGGTGACATTGAGTACTGCAAAATAACTCCACCAACTATTTTTCTAATGGTTGTTTTGTGTTTCATGCTGCATAGTACTAGTATTACATGCAAAGCATTAATCTGTATGAAGAATATTGCATTTTGATTTATTGGTTTAATGACAATGAATTGAGGTAATGACTTTCAATGTAGTTCCTTTAACGCAATTAGAATTCATTCCTGTACTGCCAAAAGTTTGCAAGATTTAGACAGATAAAATACATTTTAGCTGTATTCATCAACACGTTTTTTGTTCCTTTCCTTATTTGTCTAGCCAGAGTTAAATGTTTTGAATCTCTAACTACATTTTACTTGGTTCATAATGGTGTTTTCTACTGCTCTCTATCTGTTTCAGGAGGTCCATGAAATCCTGAAAGAATATGAACTTAAATACTGCTTTGTTGATCGCAATAAAGGCACAGGTAAAACTCATGCACAGTGCACACATTTATTACTTGTAAACATGTTACAGTTTACAGCACATTCACAGAAAGAACAAAACTTATGAGCACAGCAATTTTTGCTCCTATTTAACATTATGAACAGAATCGCAATGAACTCAAAATGTTAACGATTGCCTCTACACAACGATGATGCACATTTTGACAGGCCTGTGTTTGCGTAAGGGCTTGAACGAATGAGTGTTAATTTGGTAATTTTTTTGAGTGCACATGGCAAAAAAAAAAAAAAAAAAAGTTTAGCGTGACTGCACTCTTGACAGATTGAGAGTTACGGACTTACACCATGTGAAAATGCCATTTGACACATCTTAAAACATGTTTGGGACAAACAACCAGCCTTCTCAATCCCATTTCACTACCCTATTAAAAGGTGACTGAACCAAAAGGTTCTACTAGCAAAGCAAGCCACATTGAGCGTCAGTTCGCCCTTACCACGGTACGAAGCTGAGCAATAGAAGCGTAACACATGAAATAACACCTGATGCTTTATTGACAATGCTCTTAATCTTTTCATGGCACTCCCCTGCGAATCCTCTCTAGTGATTTTCACAAATGCACATGTTGAACGCAAGGCAGAGCTACATGAAGCCAAGCTACACAAAACATTTTGAAATACTACTTGATCGTTTAGAAAAAGGAAGCTTTTGGCGTACATTTCAAGCAAGCGGCCAACCACATAGATGTCAATATATAGATCTTTCGCTCTGAGTAGCTGCTGGGTTAAGCAAGCCTCACGATGGTCTTCATGCCCTGCTTATACAATGACACATGTTGCTTGTATCTTAGCTCCATGTCTGCTGTTTGTTAAAAAAGAATCAGCTTCAGATTTTTTAAAATAATTCAATGAGTTGGTGTCTATATGCAGGGGTGTAGTGGGCGTGCTACGCGGGGGTACGCCGTCCACCCACTTCTCCCGACGCCACGTTCAATTTTTATTTCAGTTCGAGTTATGCTTAGTAACGTTGCCCTGTGATTATTTTGGAGAAGTAAAACATTAAATTTAACGTTAGTTCAACTGGTGTTGTAGCCTATGATTGATGTTCTGTATGTATATATAGAACATCCCAGAATTGTGTACACCCACTTAAAAAATCCCCACTACACCACTGTCTATATGCATATCACCAATAAGCCAAGGCTTGCCATACTGCTAATGATTGTTAAGCTATGATCTTTGCAAGTTAGCTAACGTACAAAGAATGCAGGACTGTCTTGACACTAGGACTATTTACAAAACAAAGTGTACAATAACTGACCCACATTCTATCATTGGCCACAATGCAATATGTGATTCTACCTTAAAATTTAAAAGAACGTTAACCACAAGATTTTTTTGTCCCCTCTTCACGCCATTTTTTTCGCCTTACGACCAAAAAACCCCCAAAATTTCTCTTCTCAAACATAGCGGTCAGTGTGCGCGCGTGTCTACTAGGGGCGACGCGCTTATTCGTCACTGCTTACAGCACTACAATGCTGGTCCGCTATTGGTTGGCGTCTCGACTCCCTAAGGTATTGGTCTACCATTGGTTGGGGTCACTAAGATGCTGGTCTGCTATTGTTTGGTGCCCGGGGTCACAAAGATAGCTGCCTAAAAGACTTGATCTCGTGTTAGAGTGCCATCAATATTGTATTTTATAGTGCATTTTAGTGCCAAATTTCATTGATTTTTCAGGAAATATGTGCTATTATTCTATTAGGAATCCAATATAATACCTACTGGAAATTTTAGGACTGAGTCCAGGCTCTAGTTTGCATTAAATGTTTTTGTAAAATCCTGTTCAGCAAAAACAGGTGTTCAATTAATAATGTTGCTGAGTACATTGTGTGTCTATATGTTAGCATCATGATTCATGCTTAACCAGCAAGGTGTTCAGATGCTCACGCTTAAAACATTGCAGGTGCCAAAACAACTTTGTTGCTGTATCTGGTGTGTATTCAGATGCCTTTTGCAACTGTTTCTCCAATTCAACTCACAAGGAATATATTGACTATAGTGACGAAAAGAAAAGTTAGACCATTTCTCTATTACTTGCTACAAAGATTTTTTTTACATTAATATGCCAATTTGTTTTATTATCGAGGAGAATTATTTACATATCTTTGAGGTAGAAAATGAGCATAAAAACAGCTGTCTTATCACACAAATCTATCCCCCCCACACTCTTCGTAGATTGTAATTTGTTTCACAAAACGAAAGTATAAGATAAGATGAACTTTATTGTCCCGAGGGGGAAATTTGTCTTGAGCAAAGTCTGTTAGACCAATACAGTGTTTAAAACAGACATACATGTAAAACAGACATTTAAAAACACATCAGCATAGCAACATGGTACGATCAGTGCAGGGAATAGGACACAGGCCAGATGTTCATAATCTTTCTCAAGTAATCTTTCTTATTAGGATTTCCCCTTTTTCCTTCATGCCACTCTGATGCGCACACACACTTACAGACCCTCTGCCCTTAAAAAGAGTTTTCCTTTCCAGGGAATTCTTACGGAGCAACTATTTTTAGTCAGCGAAGCCAGTCCAGCAACATTACGGCAACGTTTAGAAAAGGAGAATCAGGCTATAAACAGCTGTCATAACTTTGCCAAAAGCATCACCATTGGGCATGGGCCAATCACTTGAGTCCTCGTGATGGCTTTTATTATATTATTTAAAAAACAAAACAATCACAATTTAACATATTTTTTTCACCTCTCGTTGAACTTAAATTAAGCAGCATCATTATGATCATAATGGGACGTGTCGCCACTGCTTTGGTGAAGACCTAATTTGACATGTTCTCTTACACTGGTACATCTGAATAAATCCCAAATCTGCTATTATCCTTCTGATGTGGCAATTTAGCAGGCATGCAATGAAAGTGGCTTGTATCAGAATAAGAACATTGGAGAGTTTTGTTATGAGTCTTTGGATGAAAATGTGGTTGGCTAAAGGCTTCTAGGTAATATTTTCATGAATTTTTAAGTACCCCTAAAATAGTGCATAATAGCACAGATGTGGTTTTGCCATAATGAGCTCACCAAAATAAGATCTTCATTTTCTGCATATTTAGTAGGTATTTTGCTGTATGTAGATATGAAAGTGTCTATCATTTGTATTATTTTATTAGTCCTTGACATGTCTTTCATGACCTTTTTCCATGTATTCCAGCAGAAAATTTGATAGTGGAATATGAACAGATTTATGATTTACCAATGTGCCAATAAAGGTTTTTAACTAATTAGAGAGCCTCTTCAACAATGAACAGTCATAATAAGTGGTATAGAAAATAGACATATGAATATGAAGACATTTTACTGTTGTGGTTTACAATGAAAATACTGATGACAAGAAGGTATCAAATTGTAATGGCCTCATTCCTCTTGAGGAAACTCGATGTTCTATGTGTGCTTGTGAGACTGAGACAACTTTATAATTGGTGTGAAGTCCACAAAGTCCTAGCATATTTTTTGCAAATACAAAAACACATTGACTGAGACAAGGGCAGAGGCATGGCTTTCAATACTAAATGATTTTGGAGAAGTTTAAAGGGTTAAGTACAAAGAAGCCTTAAAGGTCAAACACAATCTGATCACAGATGCTGGTTAAACTCAAATTTAAACAATATTCCCGTAATAACGATTATAAATTCAGAGATATCCTTGAATCATATGTATGTTAGGTTCTGTGTGCATGTTTGTGTGTGAGTATAGTGGTTAGCCACCTTATTCTTATCTCCCGTGAGTCTTGTCTTTGGCTTCCGTTAAGACAAACAAGTGAATTGTTTACACCAGTCAACTTTCTATTGGGACTGTCACAAACAATTATTTGAAGTCAAACAGTTTATTAGCAATTATTTTTTTCGAGGACTCGACTGAGCACATTTTTTTATTTTTTTTTTTGCTTGCAATTAGCTAAAGCTCCGGTGCAGATTCCAAATTACCTCATGAGTACTTTGCTTCACCTCAAAGAAAACACAATACTGTATATTCAAATACAAACACACAAGTTAGGAACTTGTGTACTGTATTTTTATTAAATTCACAAAAATAGAAATATTAAATTACACAAAGTAAAGTGTTTCAAATGAAAGTGCATTCTTTTAATAGTGCAGTTGCTGCTTACTGTATTAGCTTGCTTCATTACTTAGGATAAAGATAAAGTACATTTGTGCTGTAAAACCTTCACATCTTTCAATTAAAATAATAAACAAGAATACATTTGTAGATAGATACCAGTCCAGTAGTTTAATAAAGTTTAACACTTTAGGCGCCATAGTGCAAAATTGCACCAAGCAACATTTACACAGTTGCAATGTACACCCACCTAACACACAGCCAGAAAAACTCAGCTTGGATTTTAATTATTTCAATCAGATAAGATGAATTTTTCCCTTCGCAATGCAGCATAAATCTTTTATGCATTTCACACTGCTTGCATTAAACTGAGTGAGTGTATATTTGCCCTCACTGAAATGTAGTTCTCACAGGGGCTTTGGCATGCTTCTTCACCTCATGACCATATCAGTTCCAAGTCGCCCTCTACTGCTGTACTTATTAGGTCATAATGAAGGGAATGTTTATACAGTATATGTCCTTTTGAAAGCGCGGTGCACCTGTCTTTGCTAATGTGGATGTTTCAATATGGTATGCTGTAAGTGTGCACATACCCCCGTGTTTCCATTTGTGGTTTAGCCCAACCACTGTATCTGGATGTCACGATGTGTGTGTGTGTATATATATATATATATATATATATATATATATATATATACAGTGGGCCCCCGGGTTACGAACTTAATCCGTTCAGCGGCTACGCTCGTATCTCGAATTGCTCGTATAGCGGGCAATCCAGACCCATGTTAATTCGTGAATGCGTGCAATGCGCGCAGAAGCCTTAGGTAAAATCATCACGCTGTATACATATATTAATATTAAGTGACATAATCTACTGTACAGTTTCTTTAAATAACAAATACAAAGGAAAAATGACTTTTACCTTTGGAAAGACGTGACTTGTGCTGAGATAAGCATAGATGAGCAGAGATGAATGCTCGAAGTCAATACGGTAAATCAGATATGCTATTGGTCTTACAGTGTCAAAGTAACTTTTTCAGTCAGGGTTTTCTCTACTTCCTTCCATCCCAACCAGCTGTGCCATCAAGCTAGATAAAGGCGTTCGGCCAATAGCATATCGGCACTTCTGTGATTGACGTGTGACGCCGGCCAATAGCATCTCCGTGAGTGAGACCGGGTGACCTTAATCGACCAATAGCATATTGGCGTCTCCTTGACTGACTGATAATTTATTCGCACTTTTTTTTTAAACGGTTGGACTGTATTGACATCTTATTGATTAAAACACATTTAAACCTGTGACGATTTTTTGTCCTGCAATCGGCACACTTGTTTTCATGTCAGCTGTTTTTCCCGACGTGAATTGAGCTGGGTGGAGGCGGAGGGGAAGTTGTGTGTGTTGTATTTACTAGGCACCACACTTATGGCTTGTTCGAGCTACGTTCACCGTTGGTTACAATTCACAGAATTGCAAGAATGGCGCTGTCCCAAAGCATGTCGGGAGGTCGCCGACTAACATGACATGCAGTTTCGTCAATCAACCATTATATGGCACTGTAATACCATCCGTAACAGGGTGCAGAGATTAACCTCTTGAGTCAATACGGCAACGCAAATAGGCTATTGGTCTTACAGTGTTACAGTAACTCTTTCAGTCATGGTGCAAATCACGGAGATACTAAAACATCATCCTCTTATTTCTTCCTTTACCGCTGCTAGTAATTTTAGAAGCTATGTCTAACAGATAAAGTTTGCAAAGTCTTCAAAACATTCCGTTTTTCACTCATTTTGTCTACTTCCTTCCATCCTGTCCCATCAAGCTAGATAAAGGCGTTCGGCCAATAGCATATCGGCATTTCTGTGATTGACGTGTGACGCCGGCCAATAGCATCTCCGTGAGTGAGACCGGGTGACCTTAATCGACCAATAGCATATTGGCGTCTCCTTGACTGACTGATAATTATTTGCACTTTTTTTTGAACGGTTGGAATGTATTGACAATTAATTAAAAAAAAACACACATTTAAACCAATGACAATTCTTTGTCCTGCAATCGGCACATTTAATTTCATGTCAGCTGTTTTTCCCTTTAGCTGTACAAACACTACACTTAAATGGTAATATATTTAGACACCGTGAGTGAGACAGTCAGTGTGAGATTGTAAGACCAATAGCGTTCACGTTACCGCCATAAGTATCTTTTAATGATTGTAGATGACGCAACCGCTGAATATGTTGACGCAGTTAGGCGAGAACATTTCTACATACTCAATGTCTGGTTTGTCGGAATGCTCGCAAGACGAGAGGTTTGCTCGTAAGCGGAGGACAAAAATCTCCCTGATCCACGCTCGTAAGGCGAATTGTTCGCAAATCAGGGTGCTCGTAAGCCGGGGGCTGACTGTATATATATATATATATTTGACAAAATTTATGTAAATGACAACATTTATGTAAATTTATTTAACCTTTTAGTAAAAGGTCAACACTGCTTTGAAAAAAGTCATATGGATGTCGAGCTCATGTGTCAGCATTAAAAAATTAATGAGCATTAATCAATTTGTTAGAAAATGATCAGGCATGTATTTTTTTGTCATGTTTGAAGATTATTTAAAATAGAAAGGTCAAACATGAAGACATGATATTGTATGTAGTTTTAAATGCAAACTCAAAATGTTGCTGAATTGTTAATTTAGAAAAAATACAGTATGTAATCTTCCAAGATGTAAAGTACTGCGCTCCAAGATGTAAAGTACTGCAATTGATACGGCTGCAGTCTGCATGTCTGTGCAGTGACAGATGTGACAGTGTGACAAGTGTGAAGACAAGAGTGGTGGTTATAAAGGAAGATGTGTATAAGGTACAAAGTTTTTAAAGACAAAAGGCTCCAAGGCTGAGAGAATGCATTTCATCTCAAGTGTTTACATGTGTTCTACGCAAGTCTGAAGTAGGGCCAAGAGAAATAAATGTGCAGATAAAGGAACGAGGATGAGAGTCTTTTTTAGCACTAGAAGCACCATCAAGGCTGCAGCTCACGATTTATTGAGCCTCATACAGTATTGGTATTGGCTTACTCTTGCAAATGTTTTCAAACAAAAGAGGCTCTTGGGATGTATTATTTTTATTTGATTAAAAACTTGCCTTTTCAAAAGTTCAACTATTTCTGTATCCTTACTACGCTAAGGTGATCCACTTGAGGGCACACCTTCCCCTCGGACATGGGGGGGTGGGGGTGGGGGTGGGGGGGTGATAAAATGAATCGAAGTGGAGCAATTTATCCCAGTCTGATGCTAGCTGTTGTATACTCTATATGTGCAGCACTGCCGTTTACAAGTATTAACATAAAAACCATTCACAGTGCATACACTTACACCCCAACTTAGAGTAGGTGACCAGGATTTTGACCATGAATATAATAATACCAAAGTCATATTGGATGTGTCTAAGCGAAAAGATATGTGAAGATGCTTCGTTTTATGTTTGGGATGTACTATCATCGCCTCATGCAGAGTGCAACTGATGGGCTAGCGCCATAAAGTTTTTTTTTTTTTTTTTTTTTTTTTTAACTCTGGAGCAAGCGCAAAGAACAAAGTCACACAGTGGCCGAGTGGGGTGAGATGGAAGGGAGGGGCAGAAGGGGGAGTGGAGAAGCTGGCAAAGACAATGTGTAGACATCAGTGACGACAGACTAGATTTGGCCGATTTTTCAAAACATTTCATATGCAGTGTACACACTAGGGCCGCACAATTATGTCCAAAATAATAATCCTGATTATTTTGGTCAATATTGAAATCCCGATTATTAATCTCGATTATTCATCATGTTTGATCAAACATGTCTATTTATTGGCCTTTTTTAAACAAGCAGTATATTAACAAAGCTTCAAGGCTTGATACTTGATACAAATAATAATAATAATAAACTAAAATAAAAAAGTAAATAATAATGAAAACAAATTCACTAAAGATCTGGAATAAACTTGGCACACAGGGCAATACTAGCTAACTTACTTGCTGAGTGCAAACCAATGAAAAAAATGAAGCCTCTTTTGAACCAAGCACATTATTTATTTACTTTAAAATTCAATTATTTGTGCAGCCCAATTACACGCGTATGCTAGCGAATGTGTGTAAAGTGTTCTACATGTTCATATTTACATATGTTCAAAATAAAATAGGATGTTATTGAATGTTTATTTTTTAGATATTCTACATGTCTTTAGTTTCATCATCATTCCGACAAGACATTTTGTGCAGTGGAGGCACTGGCCCACCCACCTTATCATCCTGGTCCCCGGTTGAGTCACGGCTGGCTGAACATGCTTCGGAGCATGATCTCATAGGAAACCAACTCTCCTATTGCCCCAAGGGCTCTTAAGGCTGCCTTCAGCCCTCACTAGTGGTGGTGTTTCACTAATGATCCTTCCGTTAACAAGTTCGCCTACAGGAATGTTACGACTTTAACATCTAGATCAGTGGTGTCAAACATGCGGCCCGCAGAACGGATCCGGCCCACTAGAAGGTTTAATCCGGCTCGCAAGATGATTTCATTAAGCATTTAAAACATTTACAAAATAAACTGAGTAAGACAAAAGCCATTAGTTCACTTTCTATAAACTGTAATGACCTTGCATGTGTAAAGGATTCATTCAATTGCAGTTCTGTCTGATCGCTTCTGGAGAGTCAACCCTACATGGCAGGACGCACAAAATCAAACATTGGAGGACATTCAATCTCCCCGTCCTCATTGAAAGCAGTCTTGTCGCGTTTTACACACTACACAAGGCCGCAACTGCTGTGAGTGCAGCTTTTTCACTTCACTGCTAACAAATGGAGTTTGACCATCACGCATTAAAAGTGTCTGTTCTCTATTGCGAGTCCTAATCACGCTGAAGCTGCGATACATATTTTTGCCATCTTCCTACTAAATAGAATCTATTTAGTAGAATCGTAGTAATAGAATAGTAGAATAGAATCTATTTAGTAGGAAGGCGGCAGTTAAGAGATAAACGACACCACAACTATCCTCGCTCTCTCGCACGTGCATGTGAATTAAATGAGCTAACCAGGAACAAATATTTAAACAGAACAGAAAGCACATGGCCCGTAATCAACACAACACAAAACTTCAGCTTGTCCACAAAATAAAATCAAACAAAACAAGATCAAATACTAAACAATATATGCTAACTCATTTATGACCGATAATATTCCCGATATGCTCAGGGATGAACAAACTGGCACACATAGTCTCAATTCAGATTCTCACTTGAAAAAGTTTGTTTTCATATCTTGTTTGTCCTAACTGTACTGAGAAATATACATATTTTTCATTTTGTCAACTCTTTCTCACATATCATTTTCATATTTCATTGGGTCAAGTTTTTCACATACTTTTTTTTTTTTACACATCATAGGAATTATTTAAATTATCATATTACGGCCTTATTAATTTTATTAACATATATTTTTAATAGACTTGTATATAATTGCACTGACCAGAAAAACTTAGAGTAAATTTGATGACACTCTTTTTTTAAGTGTTATTTCACCAGATAAATGATATTTTTAAACTATTTATAATATTTGATCACAGTAGATAATGACCAGATAATGATGCTTCGTCAAACATGCACTAAACTCCTTACACTAGGCATGCAGTTCTCAGGTTGCCGTGGGAGGACTCATTGACAACAGCTGTGACTTCCAATTAGACATAGTCTGTCTAAGGAGGTCTACTTGCAGTTCCGTATTCTTTGCTCGCTTTGACTATTTCCGCCATCTGGACACTCCGTGCGAGTCAGGTGCAACAGATTTAAAGAGATAGAGAGTGGCTGCTCTGATTGCACAATGAGAGCTGGTTGCTCTAATGCAAACATGGTGTGCACCGTCTCAGTCAAGCTGAGCCTGTCTACCAAATTGTCAAATATTGGTCTGGCCCCGCTCCAGCCACAACTGCGTCTCGGTGGTCTGAGCACCAATATAGAGCCCAAAGTTTGTAGTATAGTAAATTTTTGAATAAAAAATAAATGTTTTATGCAGTTTTGTCAGAACATGCATTTTTTTTTCAAGGAACACAAAATATGTATTCTTCCGAAAAACAGTTTCAAAGTGGAGTAAATGAAATCAGTATATTATGGCTTTGGTAGGTCAATAATTCATAATATCATTGATTTTTAGTGTATTTTTTTTAATTAAAAAAAACTCACACTTTAGTACAGCAAAGGGCAAGCTGTGTTTAAAATTACATTTGAATGAAATTCAAAATAAATAAAGTAACCATATTAAAAAAGAAAAGCTTAGTAAGTGATGCAGAAGATAATGATAATGTGATAACATGGTAGTAAAGTAATATTCACATTAGATTAGCCCAATCACTTGCAATTCCAATGAGATTCCTAACTCCACATGATACCTTATCCTGACCTTTGGCTAACATGAGGGGCAATTATCATTAGGGGCAACTTACATAAAAAAGAACAGTAGCCTCTTGAGGCTTTAAGGAACAGACAATTGTTTGAAACCTCAGATTTTAATTAGTTTCTTCAACAAGAAACATTCTGGAACTTTGTAAATGGGACCTTTGAGAGGATTTTAACATTTGACTACGTTTCCTTCCCAATGCCTGACTTGGTCTTCATCGTAACGATTGATGTGCTGAAAGGCAGAAACCCTTAAATAGTATGCTGCAAAATTTTGTTTAGTTCTCATGTTTTGTAGTTTTTCCCTCGCCGCCCACTCACTAAGTGGAGTCCCACCATTTGTAAAGTTATATTTAATTGTGACGAATATTGCACCATCCCACACTTCTCCTGCCACATTTTCATTACAGCCGAATGAGAGAGAAAACACTTCCATCCCATTGTAATGCCTTATGTTAGCTAGTACACTCTGTTAAAAGAAGATTAGATTTTTAGTGTAAAACATCTAGTCCCGAGTAAGTGGGTATGTCTTAAATGAGGCTTGAGGTAATTCATTTGGTGAAGGCAGAATCTTAAGGTAGAAATAGGCACTTTGCAAAGATGCAGGATCAGAAAGGGAGACTTAGGAATAGAAGAAATAAGTGCTATTATTTGACTATGACAGGAGGATGACTTGATTTTATAAGAACAGATTAAAGTCTTTTGCAAGTCTTTCACACTGAATTTATCAAATCCTCATTCATCAATTCCAAAAAACCCCAGCACACAGTGCAAGCTTATATTTTGAGCTTTTTTTTCTTTACATTGGGATGTACTGTATTTTCTGCACTATAAGGCACACCTAAAAGCCTTAATTTTTTTTAAAAAGCTGATGGTGCGCCTTAAATATGGATCAATATTGAGATTGGGACCCGTAGATGGGGAATGAAATGTTTCTTTTGTGTGCTTACAGTTGAACATTATTGGTCATATTGACATTGAGTTATTATGCACTTGAGAGTTTAGAGTTATTATTTGAGTTATTGTTATTACTTTGAGTATTACTATATTGTGATTGAAACAGTTTTAAAATATGTCATTAATTGAGGGTGCACTTTATAATCTGGTGTGCCTTATAGTGTGGAAAATACAATACAATACAATGTTACTAACCCTTTACTGTATAGTACACTATAAAATGTGTCAAATATACAAAGAACATGGGGGGCTAAAGATATATTTCTTTCTTTATTCTTTTTTCCCTTTGCCTACCCCAGCAGTCTTTGGGCAGTAGACGGGGTACGCGCTGAACCGATTGGCAGCCAAATGCAGGTCACTCAGGGGCGACCAACCATTCACGCATCCAGTCACTCCTAAGGACAATTAGAGTGTCCAATACACCTGCCACACATGTTCTTTGAAGTGTGGGAGGAAGCTGGAGTGCCCACGCGGGGTCATGGAACTTGTAAACTCCACGTAAGAAGGCCAGAGCGAGCTGGAATTGAACTCAGGAGTCTGAACTGTGAGGCAGACGTGCTAACGTGCTCTTCCACCGAGTCGTCGTGGATACAGATATGCAGTTTAAAACACACTTTTGCCGTTTTGGTGTAAATGTCTCTTTAAACAAAGAGGGCGTGTGGACTAGTTTCTTTCGTCATTTGTTTGAAGTTTTTCGCCATTTGTCGGTGGTGGACGGACAGATAGTCCGTCTTTCCAACAAAATGCCCACCTTAGTGTAAACATGCAACTACATCTGCAAGCAAAGTGTGACTGTTCCTCTGGCATGTCATTTTACAATTTGGTTAAAGTGTGTATGTGTGTGTCACAGTGTACTCCCCTTACATTGTGGCTTCCTTTTGGCTTTATCGCTAATGTGTTGTCTTTCTCTTTGTGTGACTGTCTGTCTGTCCTTATGACTGTATGTGGTGTTGTTTGAATGTTTGATGTATTTCTCCCACATTTGATGTCATTCATTTTATTTTCATATTCATGTTCTTTGTGAATTTCCCACCCACTGCCTTCAAATGTCCGCTTTTAATGTATGTATTGTCTGTCACACATCTGTTTTGGTCTGTACCTTCATTTCTTTGTGTTGGTTCTTGTTGTCTGTCTTTTTCCTTTGTGGCTGTCTCCATAATGTCCACTCCTCCAGCCTTTGTGACTTTGCTGAACGGGGACCAGGCTCAGGATGCCATCCGCTCCCTCCATCACAGCACTGTCCGGGGACGGCTGATCAATGTCACCCTGCAGCCTACAGACTCCCTGCTCTGCCTCACCAACCTGCCCCACACCTTCACTGCCCAGCAGTTTGAGGAGCTGGTGCGTTTCTACGGAAACATCGAGCGCTCCTTTCTGGTTTATAGCGACCTGACAGGCCACTCCAAAGGCTATGGATTTGTTGAGTACATGAAGAAAGACTCTGCTTCGCGGGCCCGTTCTGAGTTGCTGGGACGACCGCTGGTACACAATGCGTTTGAGTAACATTTAAATGATGCCATGCTGTATTGTCATGGTCATTGAAAGAAGAATTTGTCGTGGTTTTTTAGGGGGATCGTTCACTCATGGTGCAATGGATGGATGTCAACCAGCTTAGCCAGGAAGAGAACCTGCACTCCAAATGTGTGTGTGTGGACCGACTCCCTCTGGACCTCTGTGACTCTGAAGAGATGACCCAGATCTTCTCAGAAACATACAAGCCCATCTTTTGTCAGGTAAACCCTAGCATAAAAAGCACTTGCGTGTAATGTCCAGATTGCGGCCTTTCAAAATGAAAAACAAATTTAACTGAAATCATTTCAATGCCTTGTTTTGCCTATGGCTCAGGGAAGGTTTATTTGAATAACCAACTGTTAAATTTCGTCAATTATTTGATTAATAGGATACTTGAAACAGTTTTCGTTTCCATTCCTATATATTATACAGGACGTTATTTAAAGTAAATCTGTGCAATTCAAGGAGATTGTGCAAATAATTGACCCTGATTTCATTACTTTACACACAACCTAAAGTCACAGTTTGTTAAAAAAAAAAAAAAGATTATACTGTTATAAAATACATAGTGCAACGTAAGTTAAGTATTCATGTGTTAAATATGACACTCATTCAACTACCAGTAACACAAACCTATGACAAGGACTGATGCTCTTATTATTACTACTTAATTATTGTGCCATATATATATATATATATATATATTTTTTTTTTTAATGAATGATTTACTATTGGCCTGTGAAGTACATTTACGGTATTTGTCTATATTGAAATGCATTGAGAATAAAAGAATGCAATTTTATTCCTTATACATTCTTAAATGAATTGGATGATTCTTCTGCAATTGTTTTTTTTTTTTAATGAAAATTGGCACCAACCTCAAAAATCCATATCGGTCGTGCCCTTATAATAAAGTCACTCGACGATTAATCAGTTAGAATTAGTTGTTGAATAATTTATTGTACTTCTTACATGTTATTTTTGCCTTGATCTACTAGCTATGAACTCAGTGTTACTGTATACTGTATAATGTTGACAATATCGACCCAGGAGCAGAGTATTTGCAGGTTAGCGTGCCTAAACTGCATACTAATGTACTTATTGGCACAGGAAACCCAAACATTGTAATACATCCTCTACCATTGTAGGAAGTGCTGACCAACTGCTCTTATCTACTTGATCAATCACCTAAAAAGTGTTTGACAAGCTTTCATCGGGGATGCACATGAATTATTGGTGTCTGCAGTACTCAAATGTAGCGGTATGGAGATATAATTCCCTAATAAATTATATTGA
Organism: Hippichthys cyanospilos; assembly: GCF_059441005.1. Lineage (NCBI taxonomy): Eukaryota > Metazoa > Chordata > Actinopteri > Syngnathiformes > Syngnathidae > Hippichthys > Hippichthys cyanospilos. Next base: position 14,208,102 of record NC_142378.1, on the reverse strand, counting down.
TGTTGTATGTGGTATGTGATATATTGCCTGTTTTCTAAATGTATTGGGAATCGGATTGGATGCATTAGATCAATTGCTAAGTGAATTTATGAGCCAGTCTAATGTTTTCAATATCATAAGATTATTTATAAAAACCAGGCATAACATTATCATCATTAGAGCATAGCTCATTGAAAAGTTACGGCAGTTACGGCAAGTTACGGCTACACACCACCCTGTTCGATTCTATCCACATTCTCATTTTCACTTCACTCACTGAGTACTCCTGTATATGTCATTTATTGCCTTTCCAGTTTTAGCTCCACTTCTCTGGCTTCTCCCACATCGAAATCAATAGACCCCCACCATTCTTATCCAATGGTGCTTTGTGGGCGTTGTGCTCATGTTGCTTCACTGTTACATAGCCAGTAGGCTTTGACCTATGGCTCAGTGATTTTATATTTTTAATGTATGATGCATCTATGTCTGTGTGTGTGTGGTGCTGCACTGCAGCATTTACTTAGTTCCTAAGACTTGTGGAACCATCCACACAAACGCACACCAATACAGCCTCATATTTTGCAGAAATAAAACATGCTGGATATTCAAAGTGTGCAAACAAAACAAAAAAAATAGCCTAGGCAATGTAATTGTATGCAGATTAATTTCCCTGGACTTAAGCCAAAGAAAAAGACACCAATTGGACTTGCATCACAATTATCAGAAAAACAACTTTCGAAGGTATTGGAAAAGGTATGCAACCTTGAAATGCAACTGCGCACAAGCACTTTGCTGCGATACTCCTGGAATGTGCTTATTATTATTTGTTTCTATCACATTTTGTGCTTTTTGCTCGTTAGTGAACACTTAAAGGGGTCACATACACACTTTTTTCATTACATTTACCGGTATTTGTCCTTTTTGGAAGCTGTTTGATTCTCCAAGCATTTTCACCTTCCCAATGTATTAGTTGAGCAGAGCCCTGTTACTTTTTCCGATCAGAGTGCACTTAACCTGCAGTCTTAACCCTGAGAGCTATAAATTTGCGAACCAGGAAAGGGCCCTCCAGATAGCAGTTTAGTCTGAGTCAGCCTTGAAATGTGCGAGCAGAATGTAAAAGAAAAAAAAATGGCTATGTTACTAGAGAAGGAATTATGAGTGGACAGAGATGTTAAGGAAGGATGTGGAGGGATGGATATGATACACTGTGGGTGTCTATAACCATGCATTTACCAATATACATATTGGCTTCATTTTTATTAACATTAATCAAAGTAACAGAAAATTGAAATATCCAATCACTTTTTAATTAATATGTTTTCACTGTTAAGATTGCAGTCCCACTGCAACCACTTTGAATTCAAAGTGATTGCAATGCGACTGCAATTTTCCAACTTACTGTTACCCTTATTTTGTTGCCTTTTAAGTATGGGAGAACAGTATCCGAATGGATTCTCTTAAAAATAATTATAATTAAGGCTACATATTTTTTTGCAAAGCAGTTTTGTGTATCTGACTTATTTTGAGAAGTTGAATGTAATGTGATGGCAATAATTTGGCATAAAGGCGACCCAAGGAGTCAAGCTAATTGGAATGTAACCTCTGCTCCGAGGAAAAACTTCAAAATAAAATCCTACTAAGGCTATAAGCATTAAATATTACAGCTATTAAACATAAACATACAAATATTAAATTTAAAAAAAAGCAATCCTTGCATTCTTTATGTACCCAAGGAATCGATTCACCCCAGATGCTAAATCCTTCCATACATGCGACTTTACATGATTCCTAATGGCGTTATATTTGTGCCACAATTACGCGCGCGCGGAAAAAATTTTGAGCGTTGAAAATAAAACTAAGCGAGCGAAAACAGATTTTGTGCGCAGAAAAAAGTTCTTGAAAAGAAGTTAAGGAATTATGACTGGACAGAACTGAAAAGAACTTGAAAAGAACTGAGCGAGCGCAGAGGACGACTCGAGTGAGCGAGAGCTCGATGTTGAGCAAACGCGATGTTGAGCGAGGGAGAGGAGTATCGCGAGCGAGAGCGAGATGTTGAGCGAGAGAGGGCCATCCCGAGCGAGCAAAAAGGAATTTTGAGTGAGCAATTTCTTTTTCTGTGTTCAAACTCCATCGGCGCGCGCTCAAACTCTTATCATTACGCGCTCAATAGTTTTTTTTCTTGCTCTCAAAATCTGTTTTTGCTCGCTCAGTTTGATTTTCTCCGCTCAAATTTTTTTTTCGCGCGCTCGTAATTGTGGCACAAATATAACGCCATAATTCCTTCCTCTACTTTCGACCGCAAATGTGCAATGTCAATTTAACATACAGCCTTCACGAGAATGCAATTTTTACGTCTTGAATAATTGTGGTAATTGCTCGGGCCCACAGAAGTCTAACGGAAGCTGACACACTTGAACACACGCTGTCGTTCAACTAACTATTGACAGGCGTTTGATTCTCAGCTTGCCGGTTCCTTAGTTTAACATGAGGCACAAAATTCAAACTTAATGTCGCAAACAAGGATGCAAACCTCTTTTTTGAGCCTTAATAATAATTTTCTTAATACAGTGAAAAAGCATAACTTATCACTAATTGACAGCCAACTATTGTACCCACTCAACAATTGTCCCTTTGGCATTGTTCTGAAAATAATATAACAGCTAGCTAAAAATCTAATATTTAATGTACTATGAATGATGATACAGACAGCTCACTCAGTTCTTGCATTGTTACTCAGCCTTGCACACAAAGTTAATAGCCTGCGTACAATTTTCCCTCAAACCTTTTTGGATAACTGTGGTAATAAGTTTTACAATTTACCCACCATCTCTCACATCTGCACACAAGAATAATAATGAGCACATTTTTATTTGGTTTTCTTTCCTATTCACTCCTCTGCCCATACTTTTTCCCTCTTGCCATCTCCTCTTCACTTCCGCTCTGTCTACATCCATCCATCTATCTCTGAAGTGGGAGAGTGATTCACATAATTTCCATGCAGTTTGTTTAATGTATGCTGATGATAATGGCCTATCGACCCACTCCTCGACACACATATCCATTTTCCTCTCTTATTCCCTCCATGCATCTTCTGTTCAGACTGGAGGCACCAAACGCTAAATGAGTGAATGCAATGTGGGAGGAGAATTTTAGTCCTCTTGATAGATTGTGAATGGTACAAACAATTGTGAACCTTCGTACTCTGAACAATTGCTTCCATCTGGTTTTTATTCAAACTCATGGTTACAGTATTAAAAAAGAACGTTGGGTGTCATTTTAAATATTAAACACTTGTCATCACCTGATATTTTCCATTAGTAGCCATTAGCTTTCCTGCATTATTTAGCTACCTCATAGAAGCTGGAAAATGCTGCTTAATGGAAAGCTCACCCGCTGGTCACCAATATGCACTGAGCTTCAGATTTACACCTATTATATATAACTATCTGTTGATAAGAAACCTTAATGATGACGAAAAAAATCTATGCCAAACAAATGCAGAACTTCATATTTTATCTAGTTATTGAACTGTTCAAAGAGTATTCACTATAACAAGTCTCTTGTGTGAACACTTGTCACTTGAGCAGTGTGGGATGCACATGATGATATCACTAAAAATGTGTTACAGTTTGAGATCTGCTATTCCCCCTTTACGATTATTCTATTAGTAAAATTTATTGTAATTATTCCTTCTTTGAGCCATCACATTTGTGTGTTCCAGTTTTCAAAGGAACTAGGACTAGATTGTCAAGGGTTGTCCATGCAAACTGGTAGTGGTGAGAGAGACTAGATAAAGCAAGGCTTGCAAACCCCATATGATGAATAAAAATATTGGGCATTTTTCCTTTGCCTGATCACAGGTCACCAGGGTACCTTCTGAATTCTGGCTCGGAGGTTGAGTCTGCATCCATGCTAGCCAAAAGGAAAAAGTGGGTCCCTCGTCCCATGGGTTCGCCTATTGTAAGAGGGGCCAAAGGGGTTCAGAAGAAGACCGGGTGTGTGCAAGGTTGAGAATTTCTGCCTTGGCTCAGTCAAGCTTAGTCGACTTATGGCTTGGGTTCTTATAAGATTTTTCATAAGAGAGGTTTTCCAATCCGGAGTTGCGCATAGTGAGAAGCACCAAGCAGATGTAAACATACTTGTTGCTTCCTGGCTCTGCACTTGAACATTTTGACCCCCGTAGATGAGCGAGAATCCTCCCTCTGTATTTGGGTGGGGGTACAAGTCCTGACTTTTGTTTGTGCCTATGCACCAGAAGCACGTGATTGGAAAGAAATGGCTCTCTTTTATCAAAACCTGAGCAGCGTTTATAACAAATACGTTATAAACGTTGAACGTATATGTTCAAACATAGTAGTTGTCCATAGTAGTTATCCATGCGTGCATTTGGCACCAGTAAACTCTGGATTCAAACTCCTACTTCCAGCACAACTTTACCCATGTCCGGAGGCGGGGAACACTGAGTCACAGTTGACTATGCACCACGCCTCCACTTTTGAGGTGATCGACTGTTGCTGTAAGATAATTAGTTTATTTTGTGACTGAAGTCATGGCTGCAGTCAAATATTTTGGTGGACGGCAGCAGTAAGGGATGTTGTCAAGCTGAAGAATCAGTATTATCAGCCTTTTTGGCTCGTGAGGCTCCCGAGGCAGCTGATGGGTACTGGCTCCCCTAGCAGAATATGGCTTCAGTGATCGTCAAGACAAAAGCTTGGGCGGGCATGGGAGGAATTTGGTTTTGACTTGGCAGAGGGGGTGGAGATGAGGTGAAGTGCACTATTAACACTGTGTATAGTGGAGATGGGTTGTTGCTAATCTCAACTCTAGCTGTTATGTGTCAGTTATTTTGAAATCACATTCACTCGCCACTTCAGGGCGCTAAAAAGTGACTTAATCACTCTGACCTTGACACTGACATAAGGCACCTGTGACCAGCGTTTCCTGGTACAGTAGCTCAGGCTCCTTTAGAGCCTCATCTAGCATAAATTAATTACGAGATAGCAGCGCTTCACTGCTCCATATAGACTGGCGTGACAAACATAAAGAAGTTTGTACACTTTAATGCTGAGAGCCTGGCACATTTGCATTCCTACTGATCACATTTTAACAAACCATGATTACTCAAATCTGCTGTTCCAGGCGGCAAATTCATTTCAAATATCAACATTTATTGGGAAAGATTTGCAGGAGGAAGAGGAAAGTAGTGTTCGGCGAAGTTTATTGTACAGTTGAAATTTAAGTAAACCAATGTTGACTAGCAAACATGTATGAAAATTGGTCATTCATAATTAAGTGGAAACGTGTTATATGGTTTCCTGTTTATAATTATTTTTCACCAAGCGACAAACATATTTAACATTTTTATCTGAATACTTCAGATTCAGATTTTCTGGAGGATATTCAAATATCAACACTATGCGATACCTGCATTACTAGATGGATGAACTTTTATAAATAATTTTCACCAAGCAAAAAATATATTTTTTATTTGTATCCGAATAGTATTTATCCGATTTTCTGTAGGATATCCGAATTTCACAAATACTGGATAGTCGATACTTACCATCCCTAGATGGATGGGCCACAGAATCCAATGCCATTTAAAATAGTTAATATGTTTTGCATTATCAATCTTTCCTTTAAATAAAAGCTGAAAATGGTTAATTTACTTACTGTGCTTATATCATCTCCATTATGATTCCAGCTTGCTCAGGATGAAGGAAGTCCGGTGCGTGGCTTCGGCGTGGTGGAATATGAGTGTGCGGAGCAAGCTGAGTCGGTGCTTATTGAGATGGACAGAAAACTGGTGGGAGGACAGGAGGTCCGTCTGTCACTCTGTACCCCCGGCACCTCAGGGAGAAGCACCCTGGCTGCACTTATCGCTGCCCAGGGTATGGTGAGTATGAAGAATTACCGGAGTTTTCCATTTTAAAAGTTTAAGTCCGAAAATGAGAAATGCGATCACCAATTCTAATGATCATAGAGGAAATGTCATGAAGCGCGATCATGAATTCACAGAAGTGAGTGAAGGAGTGATTAAGTGGTTGAATGAGTCAAAATTATTCATTTCTGGAATGTGTTACAGGCCTTGGATGGCAGTAATAGAAGTATGTAATTAGAGAACATCCAGGCTTTAGTTTTTTTATAAAATCAATTTATTACCGTGGTATGAAAACAAAAGAGGAACACGAAACAACCCTTATAATAACAGAACCCTATATAGTAAATACACAACAAATTCTGAATTTCACAAATGAGTAATGAAAGAAACATAAAATTGTGTAAAATTTACATATCACTGTGGGCTTAACAGGTGCTGCTATTTCTAATTGTGTTTTCATCGCCGTTTGGTTAGTACTCTGTCAGCATTAAGATGCACTGTTTGGCACAATACAAGTGCAAGAAACTCCAATGGTTGAGGATGTCCTTTGTGTCTGTGGTATCCCAATCCAACGCATCAATGTGACAGCAAAGCCATGACATGATAATTACAGCTCTGAAGGCTGATTAGTCTCCTCAGTTGTCTCCAACTGTCTACAATAAACCCCCATTTACAGCCTCTGCCAGTATGAGACCACAGTACACATTAAAACAAATTCCCGATAGCAGACTAGCACGCACACTCACACAGGTAGAACAAGTTGAAAACTGAGGTCATGATTAATGTATGTAAACAAGCGTGGATTCAAATGTGCCTGGATTTTCCCTGCATGATATTCGCTCAAGTGTTAAATATGGAGTCAAATGTTACGTTTGAGACAGGCCCATTATGAAATCAGTAAAACTAATTGCCGATGGTTGTCAGTGGGTGAATACAGAGTTTCCCCTCAGCGGGGGGAGGAGTCAGCCCTGGTCCATACTGCAAGGCAGGTAGAGAGAGAGAGCCAGAGAGAGAGAGAGAGAGAGAGAGAGAGATTTTAAGATGAATAAAAATCAAAAGTAAGAGAAGGAATATTTGACTCGAACAAGACGGCCAAACATACAAACACCCCAAGGCCCTTTCAGGTATATTTTAATGATTGTTTGCAACAGCAAAACACGCATCTAAGATTCCAAAAAAAAAACCTACAACTAGCCCTTGTGCGAGCTTTCCTTTGAGGCGATTTTCTGATTCTTCCCCTTGGTCAATGTGATTTTGAATGCCAGGCACCAGATGGCTGCCTCCGCCTCCTTACGCCGTCCTTCTCGCTTTCCATTCTTCGCAGCTTTCTTACCTCTCTGGCACTTGAAGGTGTATGTGGGTGTGTGTGCGTGTGTGTGTGTGTGTGTGTTTGTGCGTGCGTGGCGCGCACACGTGTGCGTTTGTATGTGGGTGTGTGGCTGGAGTTTGTGCCAATAGCCAAACAGATTGATGCATGCTGAGGGTTTTTTTCCCCCAATGAATGACTAGCAACGAGAGAACGTCTTCTTTCTTCTCCCCTTTTTCCATGGAGGTTGTTTTTTCATTCACACATTCATATGCACACACATGCTCGTAGACATATGCAGTTGTACAGCACACATGGGAACAGAATACACATGTGTTACAGACTGTATTCTTCTCACTCTCTGACAGGCTGAAGTTAAACCATCCTGTCAGTGGCACTGTCTCTTGCTGATGTGACAGGATGGGACACAAGGTTTACTAGGGCTGAAGTCATGCCAAAGAAGGAATAAATCCCACTAGCTAATCTTGTTTCAAATAGCAGTTGGAAGATCCAGCATTGATATTGTACTCTCAGGGCAGATTAACATGAGCAAGGGATTCAATTCTACAAATTGGTAATTCAATATGATTTCATTACAGTCTGATGAATTCAATTTCTGCAAGCTAACAAGGGATCTTTGCACATTTTAATATGTCGATTCGGCTTTTCCTAAATGTCTGGCTGCCCTACTTGTAGTTGTCCATGATTTCTGTATAGGGTATTCATGTGACAAGTGAGTGTAACTGACATCTATGGTCGACAATCCATGATTGCTCCATGTGGGCACACCGTTTTACAACAAAATCACTACAAGTTAAAAAGAACACTAATTCCAATGAAATTTAAAACATATTTACAGTACAATCATTTCAAAATCTTTTTTAATCCATGTTTATTTGAATAAAATGCAAAATCAAGTTTCCTGTATTTAATTTTCAAATTGATGATCATTGTTTTTATGTGAATATCCTCTCATTCTAAATTTGATGCCTGGAATACTTTAAAAAAAAAGTTGGCACAAGGGAAACAAGACTGTGAAAGTTGAGGAATTCTCACACTTGTTTGGAACGTTCCACAGATCAGCGGGTTCATTTTTTCAATGCCAACCATTTTCAGAAAAGACAAACTCAGCGTGCCAGTTGATTGAGAGCATTTCGGCTGATCTTTCTAGGATCACTGAAAATTGTGTTTAACACTGTTTAAACACAGAAACTACCTAATGAAGGAGAGTTTGTTTCTACTTTTTTCCATTTTTTAGTCATCTGCGCCACCACAATGCCATATTCTGCATGTGACATAGAAGAACAGTATCAGATTCTGACGGAATGATCACCTTGAACAAAAATATCACGGTATAGTGGTAACACGTTAATGAAATTACAGCTCCAAATCATGTCATTTTTAAATCTTTTTGGGGTATATTGCCATTTTTTGTTGTTGCTGAATATCCATTTTCCTCTATTATAAAAAAGTTTTATTTTTAAACAAAATATATAATACAACATTGCTCGTGTGGTATCTCAAAAAATTCTCTGTGAAAGTAGCATATGATAACATGTTAGCTACTGTACTTTGCCCACGGTAGTCTGTGCCTACAGTGGTATTGAAGCCAACAAACCAATGAAAGAACAATGTGATTGGCTGCTGCAGCAGAGGAGGACTCACCTGTGATGCACAATGAGGGCTACAGTACTCTCTGCAGCTGCACGTTAAGACAGACGATGCGGAAGTGGAAAAACCTTACCGGTTTTGACAGACGTGGACAATTTTAAAACCGCGATATATTGCCAGTGTGGTTGGCATCCCATGCCTACATGCAACTTTATGGTGCAACCGCTGGTTTGCCATTCAGAATTACGAGGGGATAACAGGGGATTTTAGGACGGTAAAAATAAGTGTTTCTTTCCTCTGCCTCTAGCATTCTGTCTTTTTCATCTTTTTTTTTTCTGTTTGTGCCATAAAATGAATTCTGCTGACATGGCAGTCACATCCTGATGATGTAAATGAGAGCAATCGTGACAACAGTCACTACAGAGCGCTAATGACGAGATCAAACAAACAGCATATTTTGATTTTGCAGACACCCTCTCTTCATCTTGTGCCTCTGTGTGTAATGTGTTCATGCAGATTCTAAGTAACAGAAAAGGTCTGCTGCCAGAACCGAACCTAGCTCAACTATTGACCAGTATGACAAATCCTGCAGCCTTACAGATCCTCATGAGACCTTATCACACTGGGAAAAGAGGAGGTAAGATGCTGTGAGATCTCCTAAATCCAACATAATTCAAAAGTTGTTCCAGCTCAAACACATTTTCACTTATCATAACACCATTTTTCTTATAGCGGTGAACAATTAATAGCCTTTGAACCCTGATAGTATATTGTACAATGATTGCAGCTTTGCTTCCATCCATCCACTGAAACAAATTCTGACATTTAATAGAGAAGCGTTCCATTCAGGTTGTGTTTTGAGAGGCCGGTGTCTATACCATACACAAAGCAAATTCATGCATGATAGGGTCTCAGCCATTCCCAACTCAGCGAAACTTTTGTCATAACCATGCTAGGGGGAGTCCAAAAACTAGATAAATTGTCACAAATAGCTGCCATTTCCACAGACATAGCCACGATATTGTGAGGAAACCAAGTGATTGTTTGAACATACTTGCACATATGTTGGAATGTAATTGTAAGCTAAATGCTAACAATATTTAAAAAAAAAAAATGATAAATTGACTTTCACTAATGTAGCGCTTTTAATCTATGCAATTAAAAAAAAAAAAAGCATTTATTATATTCATCACACGATTACATTTAAACATTTAGGAAGAAAACACTCTGTATTGTTGATTTTTATTGTTATTTTGAAATTATATTTTATTATTCTGTCTGTTTGCCATTTTGTAATGCTATGTTAATTGCATTTCGCCTACATGTGCATTTAAATAGTGTATGTAGCAAGTTTGCCAAACATTTTTAGTCCACAATGGCAGCTCTGCTTTTCCATAGAATTACAAGCACTGTCTTAAAAACTGTAAGAAGATAGAAAATATAACTAGATTCTTTGGATTGCTCCCTTTCTGTCACGGGGGAGTACGGCGGTTGAGGAGGCCGGCATGGTTGCAGAGGAGGAGGACCCAAAAGCAGGGGAGCGTCGGGACAGGGGGTTGATTAAATCCATTTATTTATAAACGAACGGGAACAAAAGCGAGAAAAACAGGACGGCAAAAAACTCGAACTAAGGGCGCAGGCAGGCTGGCAAAACAGAAAGCAAAACACTATGGACAGGCTGGCAGGAAAACACGGAGCTGAGGGACTCGGGGCAAGACGGGACTACGAGACAACAATACGATAGAGACAATATGACATGACGTGACAGAGACAATGATCCGACACGGGCTGTAACAGACACTAGGCTTAAATACATTCACAAACTAATCAAACTAACACATGGCAGCTGGGCAGGGACAACAGGCAAAGGGAGCAGATTGGAGGACACGAGGCGCAGGTAACAGACAGGTGGACTAAATCAAAACTAACGCAGGCAGACGCGACAGGGGCAGAAACCGGAACTATAAACGTAAACAGAAACAGAACCCCTCAAAATAAACCCACAACCCAACAAACCATGACACTTTCAAAACCATGCTTGTTTAAATTCATCATATAACAAAAACACACAAACACCAGACAGTATTTATTGAGTCTAATAATACGCTAAATATTATGCCTCGTTTTTTTGCTGTAAGACTTTTAGAGATTTAAAAAACAAACAAACTGTGAGTTAGTGTACTCTACATGTGTTCACACATCTTTCTTGAGCATGTTTACATAAAGTGGTACACTATCACATCTTGGAGCTTTGAGAGCGGAGCATCTTTATCTGCCTGCTTAAGAAAATGTATGACTAATACAATATTCCGGTCCATTCGCAAAAGAAGTGGATCTTCTCGTAAGCTTGCTCGTATCCAAAGAGTCACGCTCTATTGCAACTCTACAAAATTTATATATCTAGGGGTAAACAATTTAAACCCTGCTGAGAATTCCATTTGTGGATGTTCATGAGTTCCTTTTGTCAAACAATTACTTTCATGCACTAATTAGACTTTTGAAGTCTCATATGGATTCAGTTGTTTTGTGCATGGCGGCACTGCCGAAAGGAATTCCCTCGTCAGTGCGGAAATGACAACAGAGAACTCATAACATGAATAATCCTGTGAATCTGATGGTTGGGGTCTTTCCTGAACTCATTCTTTAAGCAGCACTTCTGCTCCAAGCAGCTTGGAAGATAATCAAAGACTCCCTGAAGAGTCTGCTCGCCTTGTAGGGGGCTTGGTTATTTGATTAATAGTTAATCAGGTATTAACATGAAATTGTGTGACATTAGCGGGACAAATGAGAGCCGGAAGAAGAGAAGATGAGAGGTGGGGGAGCTCTCTTTGAAGAAGAGCACGCACAATTAAAGTCTAAAATAGGAGCTGATTAAATGTTAAATTTTCTCTACCTATTCTGGAGGAAGCTACAGTTAGCTTTGAAGCGTATCTCTCTGCATTTATGAGGTGGCGTGTGGTTCACTTACATAAGTCACAAGATGGCACTTGACTGCAGGAGCGTGCTTGTGATCCTTACCCAGAAACAATCGACTTTCAGGTAACACCACGTAGGACGGTGTGTTCATAGGAATACTTCACTCATCATTAAAGCGATCAAAAGTTGCACCTGTACAATGAATGCGCTGAACATTAAACATACTAATGCTAATATCTGATTGACCCTACAACTCTACGCTCTATTACTCTAGTTTTATTTGACTTGCATTTTTTCTTGTTGTTTTCAGGGAAGTATGGCCGTCACACAAATCTGCCATTCCTCAGGCCGCCGCTCACCACAGCTCTACTTACACTAAGAAAAGCTCATCAGGTTACACATTACAACCTATGTGCATGCGTTTTTGATGATATTCTTAAAATACCAGTTGTTCTTTTCCCCTCGCAGAGTGCCATGTTTGGTAATGGACTCATTCTTCAAAACCTCCTCCACATGCAGCTTGCTCAGCAGCAGCTTTTACACATCAAAGACAAGTGCATTGGCAGCGTAAGATACCTGTGTGTGTTTGTGCGTGCATGTGTCTGAGTGTGTGATGTTGGGCTAAACCATATTCATCTTCATCTTAAGCGCAGAAAATCACTCAAGTTGTGTTTTGTTTTCATTTGCAATCTCTCATGTGTGATTACTACGCCTAACCCAGAGGTGCTTTGTATTTCTTCAAGGTTTAGCTGAATTTCACCTATACAGTCAATGAAAAGGAAAGTTCACACTTCTAAATGTTCATTGCAATTCATAGTGATAATAATATTTAAAAAAAAAAAAAACATCTAGTCCTTACAAGAGCTATGTAACTGGGTGAGGGCCAATGAAGCCGCCATTAAAGGCCATGAGCGACACTTAAGCCGGAAAGAGTGCAAAACCAGACTTTAAAAATTCATGTTTACTTTGATGTTAGCATTGTAAAATATCCATCAACTTTGCCCATGTCCACTATGCTATGTAGAATTTTGAATATTGTATAAATATTTTTGTTGATACTCTTTAAATAGAGTACAAGTGTATGCAAAAATGTAACAATTAATTAAAAGTCATTTTGGCGCAGCTGGTGATCACATTGGTGATCCCTTATATTGAAACTTGCTTATCGGCAATCATGATCTTAAAAATTGTTAAAAAAAAAAAAAAAAAGTCTAACTCACCCGCCTTCGACCCAGAGTGACACATGAAAATAAAGCACAGATTAAATGATCATTTTTTTATCTGTGAAAGAAAGCCTTTTGACTGACATCCAGAACAGCATAATTGTCAGATGGATGTATGGTGGTGCTGTTTTTTGAAATTGTACATGCACCCTGTCAGATGCTCAATATAATAACCTTTTCTTTCTATCTCCTTAGGCCTCCAGCCTGCTGGGAGATCCATCCAGATTGCTGATGCAGAAAAGTTTACCTTTGCGGGCCCCGGGCCTCATAGCAGTTGGGAAAGGCCTCCTGGGAGACTCCCCCACAGGTCTGTTATGTAAAGTTGAAGTTTAATTACTACAAACAAATGAAAACATGTTGACACCAAAAATACATCTTTGGTTGTTGATAGAACTGCTTTAATTGATTTTTATGCTTATGAATTCCATGTTTCTGTTGATTGAACAATGGAGCTATTACATAATACTGTACACTTTACTAAAAGAACTCCGAAGAGATTTTTCCCAGGAACTTTTGTAACAATTTTCTTATCATCCTTAATCACCTGTGTGGTCACTTGTTCTGTAAATGTAGAAATTACTCACAAAGCAGTCCTGTTTGTCTTGTTTGTTTTTTCTTTTATTTTTGAAACGCCCGGCCCCTTGATTTCTAGGAGTTTAGTTCAGGTAATTGCTTTGTGATTTACAATCAGTGGCAATTCATCTGAGTTTTGAGTGGGGATATTGGAAGTGAGCACTCCGCCACTGGATGTGATGATATTTGAGGTGAAAACCCAGTCTCCAAGGAGGATAAGTTGTGTGGAAACAGCTGAGCTTCAGGGGACAGATGCACTGATGGACTATCCTCCTGACACATTCCTTTTATTTTTCTTTTGCATTCTGTTGTTATTTCCCTTTACTGACAGAATTTTGCCACGAGCCCGTTCCAGCGTCTACCCACAATGCCACGGTCGTGGTGTCAGCAGCAGGTGTGATGCCCTACCTTCAGCCCCGGCCCTGCGGAGGAGAACAAAATACCATCCAGTCCATCAGCACCGGCCCTTCCGCCTCCTCTTCCTCCGTCTTGTCTTCGTCCTCCAGCTGTGGTGATAAGCAGGCTGTCCCTCCAGGGAGTGTGATGCAGGGACAGAACTACTCTTCGGGAATAAGTAACTCAGGCATATGTCCGGCACCACCGAAACCCACGGGAGGAGCTTATACATCCACGGGGCATCACAAGGGTTCATATGGCTCCCCAATTACCAACATGGTGAGCAAAAACAACAACACTATGATATCGGGCTCACTCAAGTAGTCTGGCATTTTCTTGTCTTAGCAAATGCTCCTAGCATAAAAAAATAAAATAAAAAATAAGCACATCATGCTTCTCCCTTTAGTTTCTGTCAATCAGTTCCATGATCAACCAGGAACGTGTTCACCAGGCAGTATGGTTTGCACATAAGATGACATCATTTCTTTTTAATGATATACATCACTGTTTTCAAACTCAAGGTCTGGGGGCCGGATTCGGCCCCGTCACATCATTTTAATGTGGCCAATGATTAGGCAAATCATAATGTCTACTTCCTTTTTATTGCTACATTATCAACGTTTCAAATTTTCTTCACTTTTAATAATGTTAAGTTAGTGTAACTTTTCGTTTGCTATCTTCTGATTTCAAAAATAGTTCATATGTTGTGTATACAGTATGAAGTAATAAGGCAGTCATATATATTTATATGGGTTCACAGTCATCACAGCCCACCGAAAAAAAACAATTACTGTACAATTTGACGTGAGACAAAACATGGGTTTGACACCCCTGATATACAGTTTGAAATGCAGTCCATAGTTTTCATGTACAATTCTCATTTATTTGTTTTCTCATTGGTGTGTTGTGTAGTTCCTTATTCTTCTTTCTTTCTTTTGCTACACAAACACATATATATATAAAAATGTGACCAAAACATTTACATTACCCTATGCTATTATTTCTTTCCATACCGAACACACTATGTGTTGGCTGACATGGCAGCACCAGCAGCAGAACCTCTCTGTTCCCCTGTAGGCCACTTTTTCTGCCACCTCTGCTCAACTACATCTTTAAATGAAAGGCTGCTAATGTTCTCTTTCATTGTGATTCATTGAGATAATCATAGTGCTCAAATTCTTTGGGGAAGCCAATCCAGAATCCCTGGACTGTCTCCTCTCGTCTTTTTTTAATGAAGGCAAAATGTAATTAACAGAGAGAGAGAGCACAAACCTCTCTGGTTCACACACCTCCTAAAGCTCAACCAAGTCATTGTGACTTTGAGTTAACGTCAGCATGCGGTATAGTTGAGGATGAATTAATTTCTTCGGCAAAGGGTAGAGCGATAATTGCCACTTTTAAGATGCTGCACCAGCTAGTGATTCAGCTCACTTTAAATGTCAAGTGTTTCTCTTCTAGGTAAATAATGGTCAGAATTCTCTCCTGGGAGAGCCCCCCAAAGATGTGAGACTGCCCTCAAATCCGTACCTGAATCTAGCCAGTGTAATGCCAGGGGTTGTTCTGCAAGGTACTTCCACATTTGCATTAAGACCGAGCTCTGTCTTGATAGCAGCCGATGGTCTTTTTTTGACTCGTTGTGCCTCCCCCACTGTGCCTCTAACTCTCCGCAGGTTCACTTGGCAGTAAAGCCCAGGTCGGGAAGCCGGCTCCTGCTGTGTACGGCAGCTCAGCGACCCCTGTTGTCTCACAGGCCGGCGGCTCCTTCTCCCACAGTGCAGCTGCTCCTACCACATCCTCATACAATACTGACACTTCTTCTGACTACGGCCACTACAACCAGGCCTACACACAGGTCCTCCAGCTTCAATATGTTTTTTTATCTACTACCTTTTCTCATTATTTACTTCTTTCTTTGGGTTTCTATAGCAGTGGTTCTCAGCCCTTTTACCTTTATGTATCCGTGAAAATGTACTGTATCCGTCAAGCCATTAAAAAGCAATACAATTTATATGTGCGCTGCATAGCTACAGAAACCCCGTTAAAATCTCCACATAACCCAAGTGCCTTCTCGTATGCCTGTTTTAGAACTGCTGTTCTGTTGTTTCGCTGTTCACTGTCTTTTGTTTGCTGGCTTTTCTGTCATTTTTGTTTTTTCTTTCTTATTTTCTTTGTTTGTTCCTCTGCGTTCCCAGATGGTCCGATCTTCGCTTTTCTTAGTTTATTTTGTTTTATGTCACTCCGGTTTCCATCTGATATTTGCAGCAAAGTACCATTATGGGTGATGACAATGAATGTTAAATGACAATCCATTCATCCGCACCAATGAAACATGAACAATTGGTTTGAAAGGATTAGAAAAACATGACAAAAACTAGCAAGTGCATTGCAGCCAATCACCTTGTTTTTAATTGTGTGTCTTCAGCAGGAGGCCATGCAACAATGGTACCAGCACTACCAAATAACACAAGGCTACAACTCTGCTGCGCCGCAGGACAATACCACCGCCGATTACACCAAGGACCACACACAGGTAATGCACACACCTCTTGTGGTTTTGTTTTGTCCTAAATGGTTTAAACGCCTGCGTTGCATCGACAGCTTCATATGTAAAGTGAGAATAAGAAATGCCTGAACTAGGGCCGCACAATTATTGCCAAAATAAAAATCACGATTATTTTGGTCAATATCGAAATCACGATAATTCATCACGTTTGGTCAGACATGTCTATTTAATGCCCTTTTTTTAAACAAGCAGTGAATAAACATGGATTCGAGGCTCTATACTTGCAAATAATAATAATAATAAACCAACACAAATAAAGAAAATAAGATACATACATTCAGGACATGGCAAAAACTGGCACACTGCAATGCAGCTAATTTAATTGCTGAGTGCAAACCACTGAAAAAAATTAAGCCTACTTAGAACCAAGCACATTATTTACTTTGAACCAAATATAATCAATTAGTAGTCAAAATGTCATTTTCAGTCATTTCAAACCGATTTTATTCAAAGTGTTTGCCAATTGGATTTTTCGAAATGGGTCTCAGTTGACAGCTAGTACTGTATATATTAGGAATCAGGTGAGAAACTCAATGCCATTTCACACTGGTAAATAATATCAGCTTTTGTCATTTAAACGTGTGGGAAAACATTGCCCCCTGATGGTAGGATGACAGAGTGCTTGATTTGACATGTAGGTAGCTGGCTTTTTAAATGTTAATATCACTGAGGATCAGCTTAATTAGTTGTGGCAGCCAATATCATGATCGCAGTTAAAATTTGATTAATTGCGTAGCCCTAGTGTGAACCCTTTGGCGTTTCCTAGATGTCTGTCTACATTGGTGATAAAATGATTGTGTTCTAGGTTCCACCGGTTTCTTCATACAGTGACTACAATTCCTACATGCAGTCAGTCACTCAGTATTACTCCCAGACTCCAGCTACTCAAGCATATGCCAGCAAGGTATACACCCACACCCACACACATATACAAGCACCAAACCACCAAGTACTGAGCAAATGCTGCTGGTGAATGTAAATTTGAGCAAACATGCAACATGTTAAAAGTCAAACTTCTTTTCACAATTGATGGTTCAGTACTGGCATCTTGTTAATGTTGTGTTTGTTGCAAATGAATTCATCTACAAAATCCAGCCAGCCTCTGCCTGGGCACATCACAAAGCCAATGACAACAGAAAACGGGTGAGCCATGATTGGTTGTTGATTGAGCCTGGCTTAGACCCTGCCAAATCGTTTTCAGTTGACAACAAGTGGCAAAATTGCCACCTCCTGGGGATGGGGAAACCAGATTGGATTTTGCTGCTTATTTTATATTCTACAAATTAATC
Source organism: Hippichthys cyanospilos (assembly GCF_059441005.1). Lineage (NCBI taxonomy): Eukaryota > Metazoa > Chordata > Actinopteri > Syngnathiformes > Syngnathidae > Hippichthys > Hippichthys cyanospilos. The sequence goes on along the minus strand of NC_142378.1, from coordinate 14,190,365 downwards.
ATAGACTTGTTGTAGTTTTCAGCAAATTTCTCTTTCATGCAACACTTGAGTTCTTAGTTGATCCAAGGGGTTCTGATTGAAAGAACAACTTTTAAACCGGAGCATGTTTATTCTAGACCACAGTAAATCATTTCAGAAAAGTGACTAATGCAACCCCTCTTTTATGCCCATTTACATTTTTTAAGTCATTCATGAATTCTGGAGATGTTTGATACATTCTTTTATATATTATTTAAGGTCCAAATGTGGGCACTTTTGTCTTTATTCTTTCTGCTATAATATTGCAATATTGTTCTCAAACATTTGTCAAGGCCCGGGGTACTTCTCAGGATTTACATTGAGGAAAATGTGATTCATGTTTATTCTTTCTGGCATACGTACATTCTGTGATAAATTACATGCATACAGTGGCGGCATCACTTAAATTCTTTGTTAAACTACAACTGTACAAAATGTTATTTTGCAGAAAGAAAGGAATATCACCCCCCCCCCCCCCCCCCCCCCACACACACACACACACACACACACACCAAATCAGAATGCTAGCCCATTCTGAATATCGTTTTCGTGGAAAATAGTACGTATTTCATCAGCCTTGTTTTTTTTAAACTACAAATATTCAAGTAAGCGTACTTTAATGGACATTTAAAGGTAAAAATAAAACAAAAACCCGAATAAATAACACATTGGATTCAAGTTCTTCAACCTGTTGTCACGGACTGCACAGATTGTCTTGTCATGTTTTCAAAAGGCAATAGCTCCACTAATGTGGTGCTGTCATCTTGGGAATCTTTTTTCTTTTCTTTGTTCTTTTCTTTTTGTTAGCACAATATACCCTTCATTGACAAATATTTTTGTGCCTCTGACGTTCTGAGCTCTTTGAATAGATTTGAATAGCTTTATTGTTTTGTACTGCAGACATTACCACAATGGATGTGATTCTTTCACCTACCCCAGGATCTCCTGTGAGATGGGCTCGCTTCAGCTCAAGCGCTGCCTGATTTTTTTTCATTTGCATTTTTTCCCAACCTCGTCCATTTGAGCTCAGATCCCCTGAGGATTCTTTTCTCCCATGCATGATCAAATTGCTCCCTCTCGGTTGACCTTTTCTTGAATTTAAGCTCATCTACTGTTTCCTTTTGGGTGAACTGAACACTACTTAGACTTTTAAAGCTCAGAAAAAAAAATATTGCTGATACCTCACTCATTCAGGAAACATTTGTCTCTGCTTAAAAAGGAACTGATTTCATTTGACTGTTTTAGTGAGACATATTCATCTTCGGATTTGGACTCAATCTTGTCAAGTTTTTGTTTTCTTTGTAGTTATGATTGGCGTTGACAGTCATCACACTGGGGGTTCACTAAGTGTAGGAAAGCTGCGTTTCGAGGTGTTGCGGGAACAATTAAAAGCATGGTGCATCTCTGGGGTCTTGGTTTGAATTATTTATCAAGGAAAACAAAATATTTACTTGTCATAAAATTGTGTGATACTATGTTCAGTACTATACTGGATTTATCTCGTCACGAGATAACGGAAAACCTCTAAAAGCAGCATTCATCTGTTTATCTACTTATATATGATTGTATTTTACAATTACTGTACTGGTAAGTACAGGCGGTTATACAATATTACGAAATGGTGCTTTGGAATGATACCCTTTGAATGTCTTTTGAACAGGAAGTGGATGTGTGTAAGCCTCTAGGCGTGCCCCTTCATGGCGTCAACAACGGCGTGGCTCCCCCCACCGCTGTCCTACCAACCGCTGCCGTGCTACCGGCCTACAGCACCCTGCCTCTGATGCCCGGTTTCCTTGGGGCGCCGCATCCAATAGCAGCTACGCCAAATGCCATCACGCATGCGCAAGTTGCCACCACAGACTGGAACACCTACTATTATGTGAGTCACAACGCAAAAGGACAGCTTCTTTGGTCCACCACCTTTAAAGTTCATACAGATATCGAACTGTGATTCTTCTTGGTCCATTATCGGACCCGACGATGGTCCTACTTGTTGCTAACCTCATCAGTATTTAATGTAGAAAATGAGAGCAGCTGACTGGTGGACTTTGTGAGAGCGAGCGACGGCCGCTAAATATAAGAGACAGGATGCGGAAGCCTGAGCTCAGCAGCGCCCTGTCGGGAGAGATTTTCATTTGTTTGGACAGACTGCCTTTTGTGGCCTCCAATCTCTCATGCAGCTAAACCCCGTTAGCCTGCTCTTATCCTAAAACACACACAAAACACACCACTGTTTGCATTGTTGTCTAGTTCATTTTCACTGAACTTTTGCAAAGCTATGTCTGTCCTGCTATGCATGTTGTCGTCTGTTCAGAGTTCTTTTGTGCACCTTGAACAGAAGAACAGCGTCGGTAATGTTTTGTACAGTTTGGGCAAAAGTTTGGAAACGCCTCCCACTTACAACACACTATTAAATCGGGAAAAGACGTGGCCAGAAAGTCATTCCGGGTCATAAGGCGTCATCATCAAACATGTACATTTTTGAACCTTTTCAGTTTATTTACATAGTTGTTTTCCTTCAATATTCAATTCCATCAACAATTCTTCATAACGTTGATTAATTTTAGGGAGGAGACTAGCTCTGGTATGACGAGATGAGACGAGATCTCGCGAGATTGAAACAACACGAGATTTCTTGCCAGTGCACAGCACGAGATCAATTTTCTTCCGGCTCTTGTTTTTGACATGAGCTACACAGGAGAAAGACAAGTACGCATGACAGTAATACCACCAAACATGGGGAGGAATTAGAAAAAAAAAAAAAAAAAAAAACCTTACCATACCAAATAATATAACAACACGAATGCCTTGATATGGTTTACACCGTCTTCTGAAATCATGTTAAATCACTAATTCAGTGAAGATAAAAAAGGACTCAATTACATTGAATATGTATTGTATGACGCCTGTTCCCGGCTGGCTCTAGGTGAAGGGCGTGTGCAGTTGTACACCAGCCAATCACACCTCATCTCAAATCTTTTGGTCAATTTCCATCTGGTTTGTATCCCCTCTTTTAGAACCAGACACGGGGCCACAAGAGGGAATACCCCCAGTTGGCGGTGCAGGAAGTGACATCGTCAGACAGCGGCTACATTGGGCAGCACTCCCAAGGCCTCGGGGGACAGTACGCTGACTATTTCAAGAGGAAGAGACTCTAGAAGGAAAAGCGCACCGGGGGGGGATCACAGTCGCTTCGAGTGTCTGAATCCCTCAAGCTGGATACACTTTAAGGGTACAGTACACGGGGTCCTCAGTTTACGATAGAGTAACGCTACTTTAACATATGTGGCTAATGCTAACCTTGTACAAAAGCAAACTCCCTGGCAATTGATGTAAAACAATCAAAGGACAAACAGGTGGGTAACTAAGTGTGCCTTTGTGTTGCGTGACCACATATGTTTATTACGTGTCCTGGGTAAAAGCCACGCCTTGAGATTTGTAAATCAAGAACCGCTGTGCAAGTGGCAATCTGTAGGAAAGTGGCGGCAAAGCACTACTTTTGTTGAAATGAAACTGCTTAAATCACTTTAGCGTGTGTCATTGATATCGACCAGGTAAAACGGTTTACTGCTTTGGCCTCACGGTAAATTTTTTAGCGATTACGGGAATAAAGTGTGCGTTCCCCCAAAGTGTGGAACTTGGTAGATTTGTTATATGTCAAACTGCAAATATGATGGGCCTCAAATGTGAGCTGTCGCTTTTGTCCGGTTCAAGCCTTAATCCTCCTCGGTTACCCCCAAAGCGTGCGTCCGCTATATTCTTATCTTGTACCGGTAGGATGTAAACTAATGTACGCGCACAGTCTGTAGGCTAGTTTGCTAACAGATCGGTCAAACTAGCGTCCGACTCGCAACTGACAGTCTTTGTTGGCGCCACTGCTTTCATCCGTAGGCGGCCGTTCCGTTCCGTGTGCCTCTGCGTGTGCGTTCGTGAGTGTGCCTAAGCTGTATCCGTAGGAAGCGTCAGCCATTTCGTAATCCCGACACCGGGAGTACATCAGGAAACAGGGCGCGGACCAGTAAGGGCCCTGTCCACGTGAAAGAGCTTCTCACAATCAATCGCAAGATTGGACTCAAGTGAGTGCGTATATTTGTGCCGTGTATATATTATGGTAAGCCATGTGTCACACAGCTCTGTTGAGAGCGCAATGTACCACAAGATTGAAAACATGTAAATATATTGATTTCAAATCCACTTTGCTGTATATTTGTAATCTAATGTTTTTTGTAGTATGTCCCCTATTTTTCATGGAATTGTACAAGTTTACGTTTCTGTGGAAGGAAAGAAACGCTCTGTCCTGGTATATTTTTTTTCTTTTCAACGCCAGACTAGTATGTGGGGGCTTGATTAGGAAGCTCCCTTATTCTTTTCTCCAATTTAGTTGACTGAGTGATTTCCCGTCTGTACGGTTATTCATTTAAAAGGCCTTCAAATTCAACCTTTTGGAACTTTGAACCACGTTACAATGTTAATTTCTCACTCAAAACACCCACAAAAAAAAAAAAAAAAACTCGCACCGCCTCTACACCGCCCCCTCACTGCCAGTACAGTGTAAATACACACCCACGTTTTCAATTCGTAGTTGTTGAGAAGACATTTTGCACCGAGTCGGCCTGGTAAACAAAAACATTTCATTTATCAGCTAAACATTTTTACTGTAGAACATGCCAGAGTGGCAAAAATGTCTGCGTGGGAGCACAAGGCCGGGCAACCAGCAGGCATTTGGGACAACCTTGTGCATCAATCCATAAAGCCATAAAATTACAAAAGAAAACCGGCGCATTTCGCATAAGTCTAAAGACGCGTTAGCTCCGTTGTGTAGAAATAAAACATTTATACAGCACATTTATGCTAAACAAAGACCGCTACTCAACGGAGCATTTTTCTTCTGCTACAAATGTCTTTCGTTTCTCGACGTGAAGTCGCGTTTACGTCTACTTTTGGGTTTCTGAACGTTGTAAAATCACAGTTTGCATAAGTTTACAGAGCTTATTTTCTTTATTGTTTGGTGGGCGGTCGGCTTTCGCACAATATCGTGAAGCGGGTGCGGCAGCCGCACGGGGAGAGGCGCGCTTCGCTTCCTTGGTCAAAAATGTCGCTTTCAAAACAACTCCTAATAAATTAAATCACCAATGTGCCAAAGGTAAGATTTGCATACTGCAAATACTGTATTTAAGCGTGGAATTTTTCAAATAACATGATAAAGGTCCTTTAAAATCAGACTTTACCCGCTGGGTCTACACTCCACTCTCCAACAATTTGCTTTTGGCGTCGTTTGTAAAGTCCTCTGAGTATATCGTTCCATAGTATCGACTGTTACAGGTTAACATTTGCGTATCCGCTTGGATTTTCGGAACATTTAGTCCAGATGTTGGCACAGTACTCATTTTGGCATAAAGTACTTGGCAAAAAGAATTTTTATCATGACATGAGCAAACTGCAGGGTGTGTGTGTTTTGATGTTTGAATAGTAAAAACGGAACGCTAATTGAATATTGCTGCAATAAGAGAGCGTCTGTTGCAATCCGCGCTCACCTTCCATTGACGTTCTTTTAAAAGAAAAAAAGCACATAGGAGTGTGAATCTATTTTCTTTTTCGAACTCTTGTGCAAAAATATTTTGTCTGACTTTAGCTGCTTGTCAATGAGGGCTTGCTACTTTAGTATTACTGCTTAGTATGGCAATAACTGAGGCTCTTACTGCTGTAGAATGTTGAATGTACTATATTTATTCCTGTAGTCATCATGATCATACTGTAAGCCTACCATGGATTATTTGGGAAACGCTGAAAAGACAAAAAGAAAACAAAATCATTCTGAAATAAATACATAAATAAAAGTTTGGTCTTGTCCTCAGAGCAAAGTCATAAAAAAAAGTATAATTTTAGAAGGAATTTCAAAGCTCCCACAACATCATGTCTTGTTCATAGTTGTGTTTGTACAAGCAATATTACCTTATTCTTTATATTAAATTGTGTATTCTTAGAAGTTCTTGCAAAATTAAAAATTTATATCAGTTGTGGATATATTTGCTTAATGATTATTGTAAAAAAAAAAAAAAAAAAGTGTATCATACATTTTTTCTCTTGTGCAATTTTGTTTCATACGACTCTTGAGTATTTGCATAAGTCATTATTCTTGTGGAGTTATTTGTTCCTTTTAGTGTTACCCTAATACCCCTTAATAACCGCTTGCCATATTTTTTAAATTGTGTTCATAATTCTTCCACGGTTGAATTGAATTGTAGTGCTGTACTTGCGTCGCCTTGGCAACACTGAAAAGCAATAGAAGATGAGAATAACTTTTTTTTTTTTTTTTAAAGCCTCACTGGACTTATTCTTATTTACTGCTATCATCCTGTGATGTCATGATGCAGTCTCCATTAGCATACTGAAGTGCAAATTTCTGTAATCGGATTGTGTGTCATCTAAAACAGGGGTCCCCAACCTTGTTATCATCGCGGACCGATTATTAATTAAATTACATTGATTAAATCAATCATATAATTGAATTACATTTTGCCACTGATTGCAATACAAAACGTTAATTAGATGCAAATAAGTACTGATCAATGCAAAAGCTTTGCAAATGCTAACATATAGTAAAGACACTAGCGGAAATGCTAACGAGCTAAATGCATTAAAGACAGAACTATATAACATGCTAAAGATAAGAACTAACATGAGCTAGCATGTTAACCGCAGTCGCAAATTGTCGCGTCAACAAACAAACAAATTTGAGGCATATTATCATAAATGACAATGTACTTACAAAGAAAGTACAACTTCCAGATACTCGTGGGACACATTTCACAGAGACAGAACAACGTGCGTCACTGACAATGACTGATCTCAACTGAAGCCACACCGTCCTTCCTCACTACAAAATGCAATAAGAACAGCGGAGCAAAGATCAAACCAAAGAAAGCACGAATGATTGAACTGTCAAAGGATAAACTAAAGCGGTTCCAAAACATCTTTAGTTTGGTGTTCGGCCCTGTACCGTTTGATTCCTGGACCGCTACCAGGCCGCGGACCGGCGGTTGGGGACCTCTGGTCTAATACACTTCTGGACTTGACCTACTGTATGTGTTTGCCATTCATTATCTTGCAGTTTATTTAAGTATTGTGGAACAGCATAGAACAACTAACTCATAGCAGGGCAGGGGTCTTTCACAAAGGTTGACCACCCAGTGTTAATTAAAAAAAAAAAAAGTCCCCGCAGACAAGTATGTGGGTCTACTGCAGATCGTGCGCATGTGAACTGCTGAGTCAGCAGGCCGGAATGTGCTGTCTCGACGCCGCTCTCGCCGCTCAGCTGTGAGTTATTGGTAGTGTCACGGCGCGCTCAGCCGTTTCTGGCAATGCGTTGACCCGCTTCTTTTCTATTGTCTATCGCAGGCAGGACTAGGCAACGGATCAGATCCGCCATGCGGTTTTAAAAGCGTTTCAATCTGGCGGGACTGGATTCAATACTGTTCTAGAATCTTCATTTTTTTTTTTTTTTGTGAAAGTTGGTCACGCCGCTTGAATTGAGTTTGTTATTGTTTGTGTATTTATTTTTGTCCGCATTCGTGTTGTTTTGTTTGCATAAACAGTGTGTTGGTGCCAGTGCATTACTACAGCATATATGACTTTATATGACAAATAGAATGTTTGAGATTCATGCTTTGTAAACATAAGGCTTTTATTTATTTGGGATCTGATATATAGATTTTGCTACAATTTATAGAACGTTTTACTGTGAATGCAAAACAAAAAAAAATTGCGACGGTTACATACAGTATACATATTATATATATACACACAGACCGTGTATTAGCTTCGAGAGTTAGTTTCTAACTTTGCATTTGGAAAGACAAAGAAGACAGTGATTTGATTTATTTTCCCATTGTACAACTATGGATATTTTGCCTACCGTGAGTCAAATGGTTGTCTCTTTTTTTTTTCCAAGAGGGATTGTCTTTTACATTCCGAATTAAAATGTGGACTCCAATGTGTTCTTTTTTTTCTGTCACATTGCTACAATAGAAGCCTTGCAATGAATTTCTCTCAAAGAGTGAAACGGTACAATTCAAAGGAAAAGTAAAATTACAGATATAAATGTAAAATAATCATTTAAAATACATTTCAACTGAGAATGCCACGTAAGATAACTAAATAAGGTGCGTCTCATCAGTCCTGCAACACCAATGAACTTTTTTGCTTTTTGTTGTAGTTTTTTCTGAAAAAATAACTTTGTCAAATGTCACGCTAGCATAGGAGAATGTACAGTAGGTAAAAAGGGTCAATAAGCTATCAATATTTGGAGACTAAATCCTCAGTTTAGGTGCATAAATCCTTAAAAGGACAAAATCAGTGGTGTTTTTTTTTTTTTTTTGGGGGGGGGGGGGGGGGTTGTTACGCGTGATTCCATGGCTCAGGAGGCTCCTCCTTCTGAGAAGAGTGGCACTCACAATCAAATGAAAATAAAAAGATACACGCAGCCACGTGACACGTTCCGATCCATCCCTTGCAGTCACATGACGAGCTGAGCCGCGCTCGTTCAAACGCCGCCGATAATCACATACGGGAAAGAGCGATTGTAACAAGTGCGATCGGAAAGATTTGTGGCGAGCGGCGTGCCGGCTTGCGCCGGACGCGCTTTCATTCGGGGGAGCCCAGCTGCTGCCGCATGTTGGTAAGCTCATCGATGAGCTGCTTGAAGGTGATCCTCTTCTTGGGGGCGTGCTCCCAGCACTTGCGCATCAGCTCGTACACCTGCGGCCGCAAACACGCGCCAGTTACCACTTGTTCAACTTTTTAATTACACATATTTACTATTATTGTTAAGCATCGGTTGATCCCTTGAAAAGCGCAAAATGAAGCTTAGCCGTTGCAAGTATTTGTACGTATTTGAATAACACTTCTTGGCTATAAATATTTTGTTTTACAAAAAGGATAACAGCTGCGTTCTTACGTCGCATGTCATTTGTGACGTTGAAATATTTATAGATTTGGGCCCCGTTCACGTCACCCAAGGGCGCATCAAATTAAATGAGACATCACACCTGCAGGGTGAGAAACCATGACCGCATTGGTTGAATCCGGAAAAAGAACAATAAGGAAATTGTCATTAGGAGACGATGTGTCTCAAGATTTTCTCAAATCTATTCAAAGCTTTTCCTTGAGACAAAAAAAAACAAAAAGTCGCAGAATGATTGCATTCATCATTTCGGTCAGGAGAGGGCGCCCATGAGCCTCTATCTCAGGGGTCACCAACCACTTTGAGTAATACGACGGGCTACCAGTTTATGCGAACACACTGATCATGTTAATGATTTTTCGCAATAATTAAGGAACACATGTAGCAAATATGTAAATCAAGAGGAATATGTAATGTAATAATGCATAATTGTAGAATTAATAGAAAATCACAAATGTTCTATCTTGAAAGCTATATGCAGAACAGGCCCGCATACTCCTCAAGTGATCTTTGGGGGCGCCACGTTGGTGACCCCCGCTCAATAGCTGGACCATCGTGACAAGCGCTAAACTGAATAATCACAAGAGCGGCCTTTTTCAAATGAAAATGGCCAAAACTCCCACAAAATTGTGGATTTTGCAAGTTTAATATACTATATACATACAAAGTCTCATGTTCCAAAGGAAACGTCCAAATACTGATTTGTTTGGCCTGTAACGAAGAAGGAACGCGGCCTTTTCCACAACCGTCGCGAAATCATTCGGCTACCGGGACGCTAAAGCCAAAAGTGTCTTACAGGTTCAGGGCAGCCTTCGGGTTGCGGTAACCGCTTGCCCTCCTCCAGCTTGTGGAGCAAATGAACAATGATCATCTGACCGTGGGAGCGACCAATCATCTTGGAGAACAGCTGCGGAAGGAAATCAAGGTCAGTTTTCAGTGAATAAAGAAAAATAGATTCCCGGAAAAAAATGGAACGGATTGAGTGAATTGACGCACACCTTAACCTAACGCGAACCGTAACGAAGTTTGCTTTTTTTTAACATTTATTTAACATTACGACCATCGCAGTATAGTTCGCCTTGTATTGTACTTATCTTAACATGTTGAAACTGTGACAGATTGACCGAAGTGATGAATTGAGTGCATATTATTTGCCCGGTCAAACAAGAATCGCTTGAGTTGGATCGCGAGAGTATGGGCGCAAGTGTGATGGTGAGCACCTGCATGGGAGTCTTGCTGGTGTCACAGTAGGTGATGAGCTCATACATGGTCACCCCAAAAGACCAAACGTCCGACGCAAGGTAGAACTTGCAGTGAGCCAGGCACTCTGGAGCGTACCTGACACGCACAAACACAGGAGACAAATATGCTATTAAGACACTGGGAGAAACAATAAACACGTTATGATGCTGCTCTCAACTGCTGTCGCAATTAAAGGGACAGTGTGTAAGATTAAGGTTTTTCAATAAAAAGAAATCAATGATTGTATACTTAAAAAAAATGTGTTCTTAATGACCAACAGCATGTTTTAAATATAATCATAGGTCTAATTATCATTACATATTACATGAGGGGGGGTGGCACTTCTCCGGAGGCGGCCATGTTTGTTATGGCATTTACCATTATCCGTAATGTAAATGCAGCCCTTCTTGCTGTCCGTAAATGAAAAACGGTCAAAATCTTACACACTACCCCTTTGAGCACATATTTTTCTATTTAAAGTTGCTACTCTGAAAAAAAAAAAAAGGAAATATATTTTACTTTGTAAATTAAATCGCGTATGATGAGATCTCGGAGGGTTACAGGGCCATGAGATTTCTTGTCCTTGCACAGAACGCAATTTTCTTTTTGTTGTTTTCTAGAAATACCACTTGACTCTTTCTACACATAGCATAAATTCGGCGCTCGCCTAACTTAGTACTGTTTATAGGCGAAACTACACACCTAGCCTGACACGTTTGCTATTGCTACTGATCACTTTTTAACAAAGCAGGCTGACTCATGTGTGTTCTGTGACCATTTGAAGAAACAATTGATCAAAAATATTGGCAGATCAGACAAAGACAGTTTATAAACACTGCAAAAAAAAAAAAAAAAAAACAGCTTCCTGAAAAATTACCCAAACGCAAATATACAAATCAAATATAGCTAAATCATTAATATTCTTGCACTCTGCTCAATAAAAAGAAAACTAAAATTCAAAGTTATTATATTTATATTTATTAAATTTATATTTCATTACTTATACAGTGGTACCTCTACTTGGGAAATCCATTTTCGTAAGTAGGAGACTCTTTTTACATGTTAATAGCCTAATCTGTTCCAAGCCCAAAAAAATTCTCCCAAACCCTTTAAATGAATAATATTAATTGTAGCAGTTGAGAATATGAATGTAGTTCATTTGTTTGCCTTGAGTCGGCGCTGGCGTGTTGCTGGTGCATGCAGAGAACTTTGTTTAAGTTGTTTAATTTGTATCTTTTACATTTTACATTTCCAGTGATCTAGGCATCATTTACAAGTCCACAGGAGCAATAATATTTATTATTAATGTATTATTGTATACGTTTGAGCAGGGTGAATCAGCGTGTGGACTGTTGGTGGAAAGTGTGGACGAAGTGTGAGAAGTGCAAGACCATAGTACGCAGTGCAAAGAACTCGCGTCTCTCATTTGTGGAAAAGCCGGTATATTAATAAACTATAAAAATGCATCAAAGACGAACAAATATATCTTAGAACTACCAGCTCCAGCAGCGGAGGGGACACATCAAGGGTTGCGATGTCGTATTACACTTGTCTTGTTCAAGCGAGCGCCGGTGTCTCGTTATCATACAACAACAAATTTTGCCTTCCGTATCCTGAATTTCCCTATATAACAAGAGGCATTATTTTATCCGAGAGGCGTTTCGTAACCTGAATTTTTGGTAACAAGAGACGTTCGTAAGTAGAGGTAACTGTATTACAAATTTTGCAAAAATCTGGTCTCGTTTTTTGGAACTTAAGAGTAGTCCCATCTCTACTAATTACACATGCTAACATGTACGCCATTCAGCGCCCTTCAAAGTAGTAGAGGAAACTGACAGTAATCAGCATGTATCTTGGCACTGACCTCTTCTTTTTACAACTGTCCCTTACCTATAGTGATATGTACTGCGCGGGACGTGGGTATGGTACAGAGTTATACTAATAATCACAATACTGAAGCAAATAACATCCAGTCTCCTTTGACAAGTCAGTTACTGAAGTATTTACCAGTAAATGGGGCTGTCGTTGTCATCCTTGACGGTATAATAGACTTCATTGTCCTTAATGCTTTTGGTCAGGCCGAAGTCCCCGATCTTCACTGTCCGCTCGTTCTCCACCAGCACGTTGCGGGCAGCCAGATCACGATGGATGTAATTTTTAGATCCCAGGTAGTCCATTCCCTTGAAAGCCAAAACGGTATCGGTCACGCCATTGACAATGCAGAGAGCTCAGTCAAAAACCGCTCCCAAACTTGTGCACAGCTGTGGACTATGTTGAGTATACGAAGTGGTGTGAAATACCGTCATTGTCCCAAATATAAGATGTGCCTTTTTCTCAAAAATGAAAGACAAAAGTATGGGTGCATCCTATAAAGAGTCAATTGACAATTTGAAATAGATGTTTTTCGACACCATACCGAGAAGATTCATCCGTCGGCCACGTAAAGCGAGCTTCGACGCACAGATGTGCGTTTTTATATAGGGCATATTGTCTAAAATAATTACCGTAACGGGACGAGCTAGAGGGCGGACGTCAGGTGGCTGACGGCAGCAGTTACCTACCCGGCATATTTGCGTTGAGTAGCTGAGCAGGGTGCTGAGACTGATCTTGCTTTTGTTGTCGGGCAGGTAATCTTTCAAACTTCCCAGCGGAAGGAACTCCATGATCAGCTTGGTGGCCCGACCACCTGCTCACACACACACGAAGATGGAGACGGCCGCAAAGGAGCGCCAAATGGTTTTGAACATTGAGAGAAAAATCCAATTCTGCACAAGTTGATCAAGGTAAAGACAACCTCTAAGTCAGGTCATCCTAAAGTGAACGCTTGCTTGTCTGTGAGCACACTGACCTTCCTCCAGACAAATGCCCTTGTACTTGACAATGTTTTCGTGGTAGAGGGCCTTCAGTATATTAATTTCACTGGAGAGATTGCTGCCCTTCTCCTGTCCATTCTCAGGCTTAAGCGACTTCACCGCCACTATTTCGCCGGTTCGATCCCCTCTGGGATCGTAGCGACACAGCTCAACCTTTCCGAAATGACCCTTTGGGAAGATTCAGACAAGTCATTCATAATATCATCTTTTCTAATGATTTGATGATCACATTTAGCTATATTAGGGGAAATATCGGAAACTTAGTACAGCTAGTGCATATTACATTATTAGTAATACTATTGTTTAACAAACTCGGACTTGGTCAAATTGAGCAATAGGTCTTTGCAGAATGGACTCATCTGACTCGGTCCATTAGTGTGCGACTAAAATAATCTCAAGACCACAAAACAGCAAGATGCGTTCACCTGCCCCAGATCTCTGATATTCCTCAGGAATCTCTTTTCAAACACAGTTGGGTCCACTTCAGGTGCAGGCAGTGGTTCGAAAGATGGATCTACGGGAGAAAGAAAATTGCGGCTATAATGGTTCCTTAAGTAGTAAACTTGTGGTAGGTGAACAACCAGTACTTTCGAATTCAATGAATAAGGATTTTCATTCTTCATGATTTCATTAGCTATTTCAATATTCCTGAAGATAATTTGCTACCCAATAATCACCCAGACCTATACCCATATCGACGGTACCTCAAAAAAAAAAAAGAGAGAGAGAGCGCACCACTTCCTAATGGATACAGAATATAACGCGGGAACAATCGTACCTTTTTCCTCCAGCTTGTCAATATCTCTAACAATAGCCCTGAAGAAAGGTCTCTTCTTTGGGTCATAGTTCATGCAGTGGATCATCAATTCAGCCAACTCTCTGCAGTCAGGTGTCGCAAGCTGGCACTCGGTTTCATAAAACCTCTCTTTCTACTCAAAGCAAAAGACATAAAAGAAAAATACATAAAAATGAGTAATAAGCTGAAGCTGACAGGTCTTCCGATCTTTCTGAAATGGAAGACGAAAGAGAGCCACTGAGCTATAGACGACTCGTCTCCCTACCTCTGTGAGCTTCTTTTCTTTAAGTGGCTCCTCTCCGTCGTAACAAATCTCCCACAGGGTAGTACCAAATCCCCACTTGTCAGCTGCAACACTCAGGGAAGACACATTCTTCACACATTCAGGCGCGATCCAGGGGATGCGATGAACACACTCTGCAAAAATTAATACATTACAAATTATCAATGACTTTCCATTGGATACAGACTTCATTAGAAAGGAGAACAAACTTTGTCTACTAACAGACAGGGCAGTTGTTTTCCATAGTTTAATTAAAGGAGAAAAGTAATCCAAAGCTTATTTTCCTATCAAATATTAGGACTAAATCCAGTTGTCTCACTCACCAGGCATTTTTAACAAACTGGAAGAATCTCAAAAGGTCACCTTGGGCACTTTCCACCCAAATTAAAAAGCAAAACCCATAAAAGAACATCACAGATTCTTAATATATATATACAGTATTAGGTGCGACATGGGACCTTTAAACAGTGACCGCATGAGCATGCCTATACTACAGATGCATTTTCTTGTGATTGCAGCAGACAAACTAAAGAGAAAGCAGAAGCACTTCGGTTTCATTATTAGGAAGCAAACACACCCTCTCTTGTGAGCACAGTGATGGGTATCCCTGGGTCACTGAGCTTGATGAAGGGCCCTCCTTGATCAGGTTCCAGTCCCCCGCGAGCTAGCAGAATATTCTTTGCACACACGAAACCATGGACCAGCTTTTTGTCCTCCTGCATATTCAAAAGAAAACCGTGTTTGAAACGTTACAGGTATTTTACTACATGCACTGTGACTCCTCCTGAAACACAGCCTATTCATGTGTAGTGCAAATTGGGTCTCAGGAGGCTAGGTGGCAAAAACACACACCTGAAAGAAAACGCAAGTCAAAAATGTTCTTTGCAATAGTATGCTCACTGTTCCCTAGTCGTCTAAACACAATATTCAGATGAATATTGCGTTGCGTAAGAATGTGTGTCATTCTCACCAAATAGCTCAGGGCTGAGGCCAGCTGCTTAGCCACCTGGAACTTCCAAGCAGTGCTAAGTGGGTTTTGCTGTCTCCTCATGAACAAATCCAGTGGTCCTAGGTCCACAAACTCTTCCACAATGATATCTGACACGGAGAAAAAAAAGTTTGCCACAGAACGCTCTCCCACAACACATCCATTATTCTCGCAGCTTAGGATGTGCACTTACTCTCCAGATGGCGGACACACACGCCATACAGTAGCACAATGTGCTTGTGGGAGACTTGCCGCATCATACTTGCCGTTTCAAAAAAGGCCTGCCAACAAAAAGGTATACAGTATGACTAAATAGGAACATGTACATATTACATTTTTTTGGACCCTATAAGAATTGTGAATGTGAGCGTGAATCCTACCAAAGAAATATCCCTGTGTCCTGAACCAAGCACTTTGAGCACCACCTTATACTCTTGGAAGGATCCGTAACCTCCATCTTCATCATTTTTTACCCTCAGTGTTCCGGAGAATATGTTGGTTCTTGTGCCGAGACCAAGATGCTCCTCCTAGTGTACAGCGGGGACAACAAAATATTTAGCGGAAGAAGGGTGTACCCTGCATACTGGTCGAAGGGAGTTGGGATAGGCTCCAGCACGCCTGTGACCCTTGAGAAGATAAGCGGTTAGGAAAATGGATGGATGGCTGTTTTAAATATTGATAGTTGAGGTCAAACTTTTCACAAGCGCACGCACACCGCAAATAGCTCCGATTAACTTGAATAAGAGTCGCAGCCTTTTCCTTTTTAACTGTACTTTTATCTTCAGTCTTGGATATACCGGTAAAAATAGTGAGAACTCCAAATTGAATTTCAACGTCCTGGACAAAATAGCTGACCGGTGGGACCTTTGCGGCTTGTTGGCCAAGTCTGGCAGGCGCTGGCGGGGAAGGCAAGATTAATAAAGACCAAGTGGCTATGGCAAATTATGGCTATAAGTTTCGCCGACCAAAGGACCTCCGTGGCTGTTTGTCAAAATTGGTAGGTAGCGACGGCAATATATGTAAATAAAAGTTAGCAGCCATGCCAATTTATGTTTGAACTACAAATTGGAGAAATCACTTTTTTCCTCAGACTATTCCAGTACAAGGAATAAACTCTTTTCAATGCACAAAATGTTCCAATTTGGAGCGAAATAAAGTGTAAAATATACCTGTTCAATTTCTTCCTTGTGAATGCGATGGATAATGACCTGGCACTCCTGCATTGGTGTCTGAGGTACTGATGCTCTATCATTAGTAACCACCAGCAAGTTCGAAATCTCTGCAACACACATGCATACAAAATTAAAAACATTACAGTTTGCTTTATTCAGCAAAATCATTTACAGCACAGAAAATGATTTTTTTAATCATTTTATTATTCTTCACAGTTTGATATTTGAAATGAAACATATTCACTTGATTAAAAGAACAACTATGAACCATTTAAAGATTGTCATGTTTGTCACCTGGATACACATATATATGGACATTTTGCAAGTCATTTTCTTGCTCAAGACTCACAGTTTGGGATCGATAGATTTGCATACTTGCAGGCTTTTTTTTCCCCAAACTTAATTTCAATACAGGGGGAAGGGTGGGGGTGGGGGGGGTGTCTCTAGATATTGTAAAATATAATGTAAAGAGGGAAAAAAGTTCCCGCATTTAAGATATACTACAAAACAGAAAAAGCTGTGACACAATCGTTAGCACATACATACTTTCCCTCACTGAGGTAAAGCAAAATGGTTTAGTTGCATTTACAACTCCAGACTTGCATACAGACTAGCAGTAGGTCTATTGTTTGCCACTGAGGCATCTAAAAATGCAAAGAACTGATAAGGAAAAATTAAGGGGCATGTTTAAAGGACTGATGAAACCATGAGTAACCTTAAACAAAGCTTAAATACCATCTAAATCCAGTTTTCTTCATTATTGTGAAACTAAATAAGTTTAAAATCACAAAATTAAATATGACAAAGGACTCCCATTAAATATATTTGGTGAGCAATTTAACAATTCAGTGCTATTTGACACAGTTTTGATATTTTTTGTCTTTATAGTTTCTACTAGGCTGTTAAGGCACGTACAAATGAGCAAGACACTTTCAAAATCGTACCTCGAGGCTGAGGAGGGCAGCAGCGGCACAGACGGAAATGGAGATTGTCAGAGCGAAGACTCTGGCCTTCCAGGTGCTCCAATAGCTCCCTGAGAGTGGGCCTGGCAGTGTCTGTGCCAAAAAGGCGAAACTCACTCGGAGTCACTTCAATTTGGAAGTTTTTATACTGTTTCACAGGCTGGGATTCCCGGAGGTCCATCTAAATGGGAGAAAGCCAGTTAAACATGCGATTAGAGTTAACAAATACTGGCAACTAAGCCAATCATTGCCTTTTGACACTTTATATTTGGCATTTTTTGGTAGAAGGTTCACAATACAGTCAGTGAAATGTTCCATGTTAGGCGCACAACTCATTAAGGGTCATCAACGAGATCGTGTGTATGTTTGGCAACGTTTTTATGCTTGATTCTCTTACTGATGCATCTAATTCATTTTTATCACAGTTTGGTAAAAAATTACACATCTCAGAAGCTTCGAATTTAGGTCTAGCATATCCAGTATGATGATTACGTCCCTGACTGGGATTTGAGTAGAGGTCTTCTGTTTAAAAGGCAGCAATCCAGCAAATTGCTCAGCAGATAGATAAC